>NC_052618.1:39201208-39345162 GCF_016545825.1 Eucalyptus grandis
AGTATTATGGTACCTTCATGTGTGTTTAAGAGCAACACCTGACTAATCCGAATATCAGTATTAGGGTACTTTTATATGTGTTTAGGAGCGAAAGAGTTCTAAAATGGAGGGCATTGTTATGCTTCCTCCTTTCATTTGTCTTCCAAAGCTACAGAGCTTATCTCTTAAGGGAACTCACTTTTATGGATAACGATAACTCACTTTATGGATAATGGGTCAATCAGAATTTCAATTCTTATTCCGATTCCTTTCCTTGAGATGACTCTTTCAAATTGCTGACATCTCAAACTGTTTCTACTCTAAAGCTATTGAGATTGTTTATTATGCAAAGGCAATTGCCTACAAATGTAAGAATATCTGCTTCGTGCACCTAGAGCTCTTTAACTAAAGTGATGGGCACCTGTTTGAGTATGTAATATGTGATCACGGGCTGATCATCTAGGATTCCACCTTCCGCAAATTTTTCCTTCTTCCTAGATTGCCTTCGAACATTTTCTATTTTGTTGCTACAAACCACTACCTACAGAACAAAATCAGCACATCAGAGAGGAATTCAATCTTTCATTTGTTTTTCGTTCAATATGCGGAACTCAAGTAGCAAAATTCAAGACCCGATCCTACCTACAATGGAGGATTCATCCGATCGAATCTTGGAATAAGTCGAGCAGGTTGCTCAACATCCATCAACTCCAGTTACGAACCAATTCTCTACTCAAGTTCAATGGCCATATGCACCATGGATTCTCGTCCAGGGCCCATGGGCTGTTGGACCCAATCAATGGGCCTCTGGGTCCTGTCAACAATGGGTGAACTACAGCCCCATGGCACCCAAGCGAAGATCCAAACCGGACTTCTCCGGGTCACAGACTCGAATTGAACTCGGGTAGGTTGGGAGCAAATCCCAACCCGAGTTTCCCACCCGGGTTCTCGCCCATTTCTAACTTAGATATTATTTCACTTTAGGCACGTTTCTATTTTAATTTATTTAGAGTTACGAATTTTAATACAAAAACCAAAAAAATGTCATATGCATTAGTGGCATCATCATATGCCATGTCATGTAGAGTAGCTGCATCATCGTATGTCATGTCTTTAATTTCATCATATGCTATATCATGTAGAGCAGCCACATCATTGTATATTATGTCATACAGTTTAATTGCATCATCATGCCACGTCATGTTATACGTCATGTATATATATACACACGCGCACACGTCATTTAGTGATTACATATTTAGGGACATTCAATGAGAATTGCAATTTATATTAGAAATTAGACCAATTAGTTATAATTGGACAATTCTTCCATAAATAAAAATCTTAAAAACTTATCAAAACAAGTGTTTTGTCGAGTAGGTGAAGTCCTGTGGGGCTTCCCAATTTGTGTTCGATGGGTTCAATGATTCAAATTCCTTTTCTTGCAATATAAAGTTCCTACAATATGTGGAGAGGGTATTGTTATGTCGTGATTTATCCTATGAAATTTTTCTTTCTTATGTTTTGCCGATCAAGAGACATTTCCCATTTACATAACTTTGCAATGGATCAATAGACATCTTCCATATACATAAACTTTGCCATAAATCGCTAGGTTCAAACTCTTGACCCTTTATTCACCAACTAATCCAAATATTGAAGTAACCCTTTATCCATTGATTTGGGTATAGTATTATGATACCTTCATGTGTGTTTAAGAGCAACACATGACTAATCCGAATATCAATATTAGGGTGCCTTTATATGTGTTTGGGAGTGAAACTCAACATAGTTCTAAAAATGGAGGGCATTGTTATGCTTCCACCTTTCATTTGTCTTCCAAAGCTACAGAGCTTCTCTGTTAGAGAACTCACTTTATGGATAATGAGGAACTCACTTTATAGATAATGGGTCGATCGGAATTTCAGTTCCTATTCCGATTCCTTTCCTTGGGATGACTCTTCGAATTGCTGACATCTCAAATTGTTTCTACTCTAAAGCTATTGAGATTGTTTATCATGCAAAGGCAATTGCCTACAAATGTCAGAAGCATCTACTTCGTGCACCTAATCTTGAGCTCTTTAACTAAAGTGATGGGCACTTGTTTGAGTATGTAATATGTGATGCTTCTATCACGGGCTGCTCATTTAGGATTCCGGTCGCGTTTGGTTCAGACATTTGCAATGGGCTTTGAGTCCAATGCAATGCTGAAAGCTCAAAGCTACTTTGAGAAAATGCAGTTGTGTTTAGTAAAAAAATTTGGAAATGAACTTTGAGTTGAATGTGTGTTTGGTAAAAAAACTTTCACAATGGGCCGATGGGTATTATTTTTTTCTTTTTTTTTTTGGAAAATTCAGCTAAACCCTTTGCCGAACCGCGAAGGGTCATGGTCGCCAGCCGAGACAGATCTCGCTCTAGCAGCCTCACACCGAGGTCACCAGGTCGGGCGACCTCCGGCGAAGGTTGCGTGACCCAACCGAGGGCCGCCGGAGGTCGCCGGAGCCTGGGCGACTCGGCGAGCAGGGCCGCGCGACCCAGCCGAGGCAGCCGAAGGTCGCCCACTCAGCGACCCTCTGGCGAGGGTCACATGCACTGGCCGAGGGCCGCCGGAGGTCGCTGACTCGGGCCCAGGTCTTCGACCTCAGGCCGCGAGACCTAGCGGCGCGCTAAATAATTTGATCTCACTAAGGGGAAAGTATAAAGAAGAAAACTAGAAAAACACCTACCTTCCACTGAAATGCATAGGAATGTCGAATGCCGTTATGAAAGAATAAATTATCCATGCCGATTGCTAAGAAAAGATCGATCAAGGTTCAAACATTGTAATGAAAGATGCATGACCTAAAGAACCAAATGCAATTCAATAGCCTGAAAAGGCGTGAAACAAAGGGGATGTTCGATGTAGGAAAGGACCTAATATCTTTCCGATATTAATGTTGCCTCAAAGACATACATAATGGTTCAGTCATTTGTGTCTTCGGTCAAGAGTGCTTTACATGAAATCCATGAGCCTCATACTTCCAACCTTAACTTGTTTATGGATAAACTGAAAGAATGCAAAATCACAGAGGTAACAATCATAACAGAGCATCATATAATAAGAAAGAAAGGTCATGGCTTTAGTAACGTTATGCATGATATAAATCACAAGAATATAAGCATTCAATCAGTTCATTTCGACAATTTTGTTAGATCAATTTGACTCAATTTAGTTCCATATATTCCATTCCAACTATTAACTTAAAAACATCCAAATCTATAGTACTTGCAAATAACATAAAGTATCAATTCATCCTAAAATTTCAAAAGCATAATCAAATACAATAAATTATTAAATTAGTATAATCAAATTCTTCGTTGACATCCAACAAAATATATATATAGCATCTTTAAATTAATGTCTCTCTCTCATATGGATTTTTTTGTTATTTCTTCTTCAACTCTTATTTAGATTAGATTAAAAATAAAAATGCTAAAATTTTATATTTAAAAAAATCAAAAAAAGGAAAAGAGTAGGGCTCGCTAGTGGGGCACTACCACCCATTGCCAAAGGGGCCAACAAAGATCGTCGACCATGGGCAAGGGTGCTGACCCCTTGCCCGGGAGAGGGTGCCCAAGCCTAACAAGGTGAGGGCGCCCAATTTTAGGCGACATGGGCCCTACCCTAAGGCTAGCGATGGTGCCTCTTGCACCTCGCCATTATTTTTTCAATTTTAAAATTAAAATTTTAGCCTTTTAGTTTTTTAATATAATTTAAATAAGATTTTGAAGAAGAAAATAATAAATAAATAAGCTTCTTAGGAGAAAAAATTAATTTAAAAATGCCGTGTCAACGACTCATCACCAAGATCAATTTTTAGATTTTCAACTAATTTACAACATCATAAAGTTGAGTCTATTGCTGGACATGCTACTCTATTCATTGTATCTCAAATTTACAAATCTCTTAATTAAAAATGCTTTATTTTGTGAGAACCCCTCTTACACACATCTTACAATTTCTTTCGCAATGTGTTAACATTTGTTTCTTGAGGAGCATGATATAAAAAATTATGATCAACCTATTGTGGATAGAGCCAACTATTTTCTTATTGATCCGCTCCCATTCTTTATCTTCTTTGTCTTCTTCACCTTTATCCCCGGTGATGTGATCATATAAATTTTGACAAGACAATGTCTTTAATCTGAGATGTCCAAATAAAATAAGCTTAGGCATTTAACTTAAGCATGGTGCCAATGGTTTCCTCCATCAATGCTAGCTCTTATTCCACTTTGTTGGGGAAAGACACCATCAATTGTTGAGGACGGTGCGCTGATTCAAGATTTTGAAAACCCGTTGAAAATGCAAAGCAATTCTAACCTAAAGGACTTTAGGCAAATGCAAAGGCTGATTGGTAAACTATGCTTTGAAAAGTAACTTTGAGAGAAATATTGTTTGGTAGAAAACACATTTGAAAAACTTGGAGTGATTAATATTAGTTTTTTTAATTTTATTTATTTAAAATTGAAAAATAATGTATGCAACTTTTAAATATAAATTTTGAACATACATATAATTTAAAAAAAGACCAAATCATTCCCTGAAATTTTTTTAATTTATATTTGTTTAAAATTGAAAAAATAATGTATGCAACTTTTTAATTATAAATTTGAAAATAATGCTAAAATTCAAATACATATATATAATTTTTGTAATAAAAAAAGACTAAACCCTTCATTAGAAATTTTAAATTTTTAATTGTTTAGAATTAAAAAAATAATGTATGAAACTTTTAAATATAAATTTTAACAATAATACTAAAAAATTTGAAAACATATATATTAAAAAGGACCAAACCCTTCATCAGAATTTTTAATTTTTGTTTGCTTAAAATTGAAAAAAAAAATATGTATGCAACTTTTTAAATATAAATTTTCACAATAATGTTAAAAATCAAATACATACATATATATATTTTAAAAGACCAAACCCTTCATCATAATTTTTAAATTTTTAATTTTTTAAAATTAAACAAATAATGTATGAAAAATTTTAAATATAAATTCTTATAATAATACTAAAAAATAAAATACATATATCTTTTTTAAAAAAGACCAAATCCTTAGTCGAAATTTTTATTTTTTTTTTTTTAAATTTGAAAACAGTATATGTGACTTTTTAAATATAAATTTGAAAATAATGCTAAGAACCATATAGATTAAAAAAAAACCAAACCCTCCGTCGATGTTTTTTAATTTTTATTTGTTTAAAAATGAAAAAATAATGTATGCAACTTTAAATATATATTTTGATAATAATGCTAAAAATCAAATATATAATTTTTTTAAAAGACCAAAATATATTGAATTTTTTAGCATTTATATATATTTGATTTTTAGCATTATTTTGGCATTTAAAAAATAATAACAAGGGCAAAATTAGAAATTTAAAGAATGAGTGAGGATAGTTTTGGAAGAAAAATAAGTTTCAGTATTTGGCCAAATACGTAAAATTCAAAACCAATCCCTACTAGCATTAGGCCTTCAGCTTTCCTAATGTTGGTTTTCATTTGAAAGATACTTCAAAATGGCTACCAAACAAATTCAAGATTTCCCCAACGAGCTTTAGAGGTTGAAAGCCCCATGCGAATGCTCAACTAAAGGCACCCTATAAGGAGAGGAAGAGGTTTTTCATGGATTTCCTTAGGATTTATATCGTAGCACCTAATTTGGAGACAATACTGTGATTAAGGCATTCTCAGAGTCCGGGTCGACGAGTTCTGTACTTGACGCTAGCTGAGATGGATAGGAAGGGTTTAAGCCCAACTCAACAAGTTTGAGAACATGTTGGCTGGGCTTTATTAGGAAGAGAAGTACGAAGACGTCGGGAATGTTTCGGAATTGATGCAGAAGTACGGGGTCTCTCGGGTGGTTAGTACATATAATATCAGGATTTAGAGCTTGTGTAAGCTAAGGAAGTCGGATGGGGCGAAGGTGTTGCTCGACGGGATGTTGACGAGGGGGATGAAGCCAAATATGGAGACGTATGCCCATTTGACTCATGGGTTTTGCAATGAAGAAAGGAACGACGAAGCGAAGAAGATGTTTAAGAGCATGGTGAACCACGATTGCCGGCCCAACAGTGATTGTTATTTCACCTTCATTCACTATCTTTGCAACGGAGGGGATTTCGATACCGCTTTGCAGATTTGTAAGGAGAGCGTGGAAAAAGGTTGGGTTCCGAATTTCGGAAATATGAAGTCACTAGTCAATGGGTTGGTGAGTATCAACAAGGTCGATGAGGCTAGGAGCTTATTACGCAGGTGAATGAGAGGTTTTCTAGAAATATAGATTTGTGGGATGAAGTAGAAGCTGGCTTACCTCAGTAATGAAGATAAGATAGTTTGTTGTTTTCATTTGGTTTCAATAAGAGCGCAGCTTGATCTAAAATGAGCAAACATTGGTATCATGAAAGGCAAGTTTTACTTTTTTCAAAATCAATCAACTTTGGCAATTCTGGAATGAAAAGGCGCCTTAAGTAACGAGGACTTTGGAATTCTATCGAACGTCCTCTTATTATTCATTAGGTTCCGGTTGCTCAATTTACAGACTAGAAGCCATATAAGGTGAACCGACTTTGGTGAAGATATCTTACACTCTCTCTTGGTGCAGGTTCAAGTAGCAGCCTCCTTTGAGCCACCTACCGTGAGTCTTATAGTGCTACTCTCTCCGGTTGGTTATTCACTGTTGGGTTAGGGTAGCTGGGGATTTCCATGGTAAGTTCTTCCAATGGAATAATATGCCATATGTTGCATCAATCTAAATGATGATATTGCTATTTGCTATTTGTGTCAATCAACTTGTGATTGTTATACTCCAAACTTTTGAATTCGTCCCTCCATTCAATCAAAGTCACCTTGTTTTGAAGGATAACCGATGTTACCTAAGGCTTTTGTCTTGATGCGTGCCTTAACTAGTTCGTGGCCAAATCGTAGCATGTTTATGAGGGATTGTCAAATCTTTTTTAGTGGATATTTTCGACCACATTTGCCAGAACAAAGTGCATTATGAGTACTGCTGGGGTAAATCACTGACTGCTTTGCTACTACCAAAGGTGCCAATGCAATGCCCGTTCTTTGTTTATGGCTTATGTTATTTAATTGCTAAAGATGCAGTATGCTCTTCTCAGTCTGTACTGTAAATGCATCTTGTCCTAGTAATTCGATCACCTCTCGCTTCATATATGCAATTAGAGGAGGATGCTTGTGAATGAAGATTGCTTTGGTCAGTGGATGTCCTCTTCTTCTGGTGATTATAACAAAAGTTTTTGTCGGGTGCTCTTTTTCAAAGTACACAGCGTGGGGCATTTCATAATTGATGCTCTTGACATGAGAAATCACCCATTGTTTACCAGCGAACTGCAAAACATTGTAAAGTTTACAGACTTCCAGGCGGTACAGCTTTCACCAATCTTTCGGCTGCAAATGTGCCTTCGGACAGTTACTTTTCAGCAGGGTTCGTCTTGAATTTTTCACTTTCATAAGCACCATTCATGCTTTATAATCCAGAAAATTCCTTATGCGTGCTTCCTTCTTTACATCTCTCTCTCTCTCTCTCTCTCTCTCTCTCTCTCTCACAAAAAAACGCATGTATTCTCATGCAACGAGTGGACCACTAATGTGTAATTAAACACCATCAAGCTTGCGACATAGATCATTTTACCCATGCTTTCTGTGCTGAAATGAAGAATGGGAAGAGACTGCCCGTCTCGATAAGAGGTGACAACATAAATAAACATAAACAATCCATGAATTTTGATATGATATGTAATTTTGTCTCTGAATTTCTTATATGTGAAATGTGAGTTCCGAACTAGTAATAAATTTTCAATGTGGTTTTTCTATTGGCTCAAATGACATGCTTAAGAATGATAAGAATGATAAGTCGGCATGTCTATCATTTAATCCATTTACTTTAGAAAAGAAAATAAGTAAATGACGAACTTCAAATATTACACATGACAATTTCTTTCCTTGATTTGAGACGAACGATATAGGTGGAAAATCCATGCAAAACCCTTTTTAAGATCCACCGTTCAAATATAACATATTGAAGCCACACAAAGATTCCATTAACTTAAATTACCGAAAGAACAATAATAGATATCTTCATATAGTTGAAAGACTAAATTGATCTTTTACTAATAGTTCAGGAGTCACATTAAAGAAATTTAATATTTAGGATGACATTGCACATTGGACCAAAGTTCAGATACTACATCGAGCAAATTAAAAGTTTAGAAACCACGCCGCCATTAAATCAAAGATTAAAGATCATCTGTGTCATTTTCCCTTACAATAACTTTTCCACATTATCTCAATCTTATGATCACATCAGCTCCTTCACTTCTAAGCATTTTTTTTCCCTTTTAATTTCAGCCGAAATAACATGCTCAAGCTCATTGCTCCTCCAACTATGGTTGTCTCCTCATTGATGACGCAAAATTGCCCGCCCTGAAAGTATTCCATACCATACCAATAAGCTCTAGGGACACCAAAGCAGTGAAATCCGAAAAGCACATGCACACTCTTCGTCCTTCTGCTCTCAAATCACGAAGAAATCGGTGATGCATCGACATCGTGACAAATTGGGATCTTCCATGAAGTTCGGTACCTGCCTATGAAAACGTCATTTAAACTGGCAGTACTCTTTCTTCACAAGCTTCCAGAGTTGTCTCGAAGGCTTTTAGTCTCGTCGGCAGCCATCACAATCGAATTCTGTCGACTGTCCCCATTCCACGTAGGGCCTCGCTATCCATCAAGAAAAATATTCATATCTTCACATAAAGCATCGTTTGCAAGTAGAACTGAAAAATTCTACTCGCATATAGAGGCCGGTCCTTTCTTCCCTCCCTTTATTTATGTGCCGAAACGATATCCTTCACATATTCCGAACTAGGCTGCAAAGCTAGTCAGTGCGACACCTAAGATGCTCAACAATTTCAACAGGCTACATTTAGAACCGTTATAGAGCAAAGATCTGCATCTATAACCCTAGATTATATGGAAATTGCCATGGATTCCATGATGCAATATGATACACCAAATTTACCTGATGTTCCTTCTCCAATCTCCGATTAAAGGACATCCACCCTTCAATCGGATGGGACATATCTATTTCTTCTCACATCACAAAGATAATTGTGTACATCAAGAGCATACAATTCATTGATCTTATGTTTTCATATGCCACTTTGCCAAAGACAAATGGTGAAGACTGTTTAGTGGTAAAATTTCAGGAAGGAACTCGAGGATTCCCAAATAGTCTAAGAACTCATAGTTCAGCCATAGCCCTGCACTTAAACTGAAGGGCCACATTAGATTAATTCAAGTTGCAATGTCACTCACAAAGAAATACGAGTTGTTCTCATATCAATAGAAGGAAACAAAAGCATGAAGTAGTCAGGCATGAATTTGCAAATAAACTGTCCTGAAATCAAGAAGAGGCCATGAACAAGCTTGTTGTGCTCTAACGACACTACGAGTTCCATGTATTGTCGCAATTCTACTACTTACAATGAACAACCAAAATGACTAATAATGAGCCAAAAGATCACCTTATATTCTTTATAATGAATTTTACGTTTCAAAACATGTAAGAGTTAATAAGCTATTAGTTTTGCCACCTGAACTCGGTGACCAACTCTTAGCCATGATGATCATACTCAGGGCTGCCCAAGTTTTATGGAGGCTTCACATAATCTGCTCAGAGCAGAGGTTAGGAGCTTCTATGGTAGATCATTTGAAAAGCGTTCAGCTCCTTCTGTGTCGTCATCCGTGGTTCCTGCTCAAAAGAGCCCTTGTTTTAATTTGTCATGCGCAGAATTTGTTCACATTGAAATCCTCTATTGATAGGAGCTGAATTTGCATGATTTGAACTTTTTAACAAATCATGTTAGCTTGTAAGTCTAGTTGTCTAATGTTTATTTAGTTTTTCTGTCAGCTTTGACTCCTGAGTATTAGCTGGAGCCATGAATAAAAGACGAGCTCTTGTGATAGCTGGGCCCGATAACCTAAGGGAGAGTTTCGTGTTGGTAGATGTGAAAGATTGTGTGATCTCCTGATCCCTTACTCCATCACAGACTTGCTTCCTTCCGGTGAAAGAACTCATCAGAACAAGTGTCTTATCGAGTAAGTGGAGGTCCTTGTGGGCATCCCTTCCCAATTTCGTATTCGATGAGTTAAGGTTACCTAAAGAAGGCGTTTCTTGCAATACATAGATTGAGCATTATCTGGTTGTGACTTATCTCCTATGAAATCCTTCTCTCTAAAGTGTTTCGTGCATCAAGACGCAACTTTCATATACTCTTTGGATAAACTTGCCATAAATTGCAATGTTCAAACTATTGGAGTCAGCTTTAATTTTCCAATAATATTAGTATTGCGGTACTTTTATGCGTGTTTAGGAGCGAAACCTTGACAGAGTTCCATCCAAGAACAGATTACCCTGCTTTCATCTTCCATTTTTCTTCCAAAGTTACGGATCTTACATCTTAGTGGACTCACTTATGGATAATGGGTCAATCAGAAAATTGTTTCAGCTCTGAATCTATTGAGCTTGTTTATCGAGCAAAGGACACTAAACCTAAGCTCGATCTCTTAAGCTTATATTGGTGGGCACTGTGTGAGTGTGCGATACACGATGTGTTTTATGCTACGTGACGCTTATTTGGTTTTGAATGGTCTGGCTGAGGAGATTATGCTTCCCGCGCACATAAGCTTTTAAAAGATCTGTCTGTTGCGAAACGTCTTTTCTACATTACTACATTCTTGAAGTATAATATCAATCTTATTTCTGTATTTTGGGTCAAGCATTGCATTATGTTTTATCAGTGTTAATTAGTGTTCTTGGATCCATTTTCAAGAGATTAGATCATTCCAGTCTTCTCTCACCTCAACCTCTTGTCATTCAACACTTATGACACGATGAGATTAGATTCCCTATCACTCCTTGCGATGCTCAACAACTGTCCTTGTTTGGTCAGTCTTTTGTTTTGTGGGATAACTGTTATGTCTACCGTTTCTTTCTTACCAATCTTGTGATCAAATGTGAAGTTGATTGTTATGTAATTGTCAATAATTATAGTTGTGACTCCAAAACGATGAAGGAATATTGACCGGTGCCCGAGTGCTTCCAGTTGCTCAAGTTCCTCACGATTTAAGAATTTGATAGACCAATTTTAGTCGTGACAATCATATTTGCTACCCAGCTTTGCGGAGGCTTCACATAATCTGCTCAGAATAGAGGGCATGAGCTTCCGTGGCAAATCTTGAAAGCGTTTGTTCGTTATCTCTATACTTTTAGCACATTTAGTTATTTGATAAGACTCTTAGATAGCTAGACTATTGTTTCTTAAGAAGCTATACCTTGATAACAAGACCTCTCAATTTTTCAGCTCACCGGCAAAACTAATAGCTTGTTTTTATCAATGTATAGCTTCTCAAGAAGCGTAGTCTAGCTATCTCAAGAGTCTCATCAACTAACTAAATGTGCTAAAAGTTATAGAGGAACAGCAAATGAAATATTGATTTGAGCTCCTAGGAAGGAGCTGAATGCTTTCCAAAAGATCTATCACGGAAGATCCTGACTCGCTCTGCAGCATTATGTGAAACCTCCACAAAACTTGGGCAGCCTAAGTATGATCGTCACAGCTAAGAGTTGGTCATCAGTGGCATCAAATTTTTCAATCGTGATGAACTTGAGCGTATTCCTTCATCGTTTTTGGAGTCCACAACCAAGCCCTAATTGACAATTACATAACGATTAACTTCCTTATTTGATCACAAGATTCAGTAAGAGAAACAATAAGAAAGACAAAAGGCTGACCAAACAAGGACAATTGTTGAGCATCCTTAGTTTTAGGAATCTATTGAGGCGAGAGAAGACTAGAAAGGAACTGATCTTGAAAATAGATCCAAAAACATTAATTAGACTAACAAAGCATAATGCAATGCTTCAACCAAAATACAAGAAATAAGATTGATATTATACTCAAGAATGTAACAAAGCATAATGCAATGTCAACCAAAATACAAGAAATAAGATTGATATTATACCTCAAGAATATAGTAATGCAAAAAGACGTTTCGCAACAAACGGATTCTTTAGAAGCTTTTTATGTGCGCAGGAAGCATAAATCTCCTCAGCCCGAACCACCCAAAATCAAATGAGCGCGTTACATATCACAAAAGTATCGCATATCACACACTCAGACAAGTGCCCACCAATATAGCTAAAGAGCTCGAGCTTAAGTTTAGGTAAGTCTTTGCTCGATAAACAAGCTCACAGATTCAGAGCTGAAATAGTAAGGTTTTGAAATGCCAACAATTGCAAAGACACAAATCCTCAAGACAAGGAACTGAAAGCAAGCTTCCGATTGGCCCATCATCCATAAAAGTGAGTCCAAGATGTAAGATCCATAACTTGAAAGACAAATGGAAGAAGGAAGCAAGGCCACATTCCCGAATGGAATTCTGTCAAGGTTTTAAAGGTACCGCAATACTGATATTATCGACAAATCAAAGCTCACTCTAAGAGTTAGCCTTCTTTATTTATGGCAAAAAAGTTTATCCAAAATATATGGAATATGCGTCTTGATGCACGGAACATTTTTGAATTTCACAGGGGATAAATCACGACAAGACAATGCCCAATCACGTATTGCAAAAAACGCCTTCTATCGGTAACCTCAACTCATTGAACACGATTGGGAAGGAGGTTCTATAAGGACCTCCCCTACTCAACAAGACACTTGTTCTGATAAGTTCTTTCAATGGAAGGAAGCCAAGTATGTGATGGGTAATATATCAAGGAGATCACACAATCTTTCACATCTACCAACACGAAACTCTCCTTAGAATTATCGGATCGGGCCCAGCTATCACAAGAGCTCGTCTTTTATCCCTAATACTCAAGAGTCAAATCTGACAGAATGAAACTAAATAAACATCAGACAACTCCAAGCAGACTTAACAAGCTAACACGATTTCCCAAAAAGTTCAAATCATGCATATTCAAAGCTCCTATCCAATAGAGTTTCAATATGAACAAATTCCACGCATGACAAACTAAATAAGGGCAGCAGAAACCACAAACGACAACACGAAAAATGTTCTTTACAATTCCAATATCCAACCAAAAGCGGCACGAAACTTAAGAACGGTGAGTACAAGCTCTCATTTCAACCCAATAGTATTAGAGCGCGTTAACATCAAAATATAGCATATGCAGCTAAACATTCACACTCGTAATTAAATACGCAAATTAGACATGCGAAACAACCCAATGTGCAAGCAAGCAAGGCACCAATTACACTAAAAGGTCAAGAAAACTTTCTAATCAAATTTCTAGATTCGGGTCTCGCCGGGTCCGGACGGGGACCGAATACATACTTAAGACTTTGATAGTCATTGACGATATGAAATATTCCTACGTATAGATAGTGCCTCTAAAATTCCAAACGAACTTAATTACTGCAAGTTACACGATGTGCGTCCAATAATTTAACTCCAAGTCTCAACGATGGGACGCATATGCACAACTCTATCATCTTTGCATCAACACCTAACACAATCCTTTAAACGACGCATCACCGTAGATCTCCAACCCTCCGTCCACACTAACTTTTCTTACTTCCGGTAGTCTTATCAATGGTAACGCTAACGCTAAAACCCTTTTACGAACCGTCCGAAATGTCCTACTAATCCCAAGGAACTTCGATCTCCGTCACCGTAGCCAATCTCGACCAACGTTTCCTCGCTCAATCTTAGACGGTCTATGGAGATTTCTTTGCACGAAATCACATGGCCTTAGGAACGCAATACGAGTCATCCAAAACTCGCCCTTGCTACACTTAGCATAAGATTCAAGAGTCCTCAAGATCTGAGTATCATCTTCCTAATGTCTCTTATGCTCCTCAAAGACTCTTTGGAACACACCAGATAACTTCAATGAACATAATCACTTGGCGATTCAAGTGTCCTTAAACATTTTGCTCATCGGAACCCAAACAAACAACTAGGGTGTCCATTAACCCACACAGCATTACAAGAAACTCATAACTACCGTATCGGAGTGCGAGTCTTAACTTCGATGTCTTTCTTCTCGATCCTCAGCGATGATACCCAACCTCAAGTCGATGTTAAGAACATCAACGTACAAACACAATGAATCAACTTTATCCTTCATGAACAGAATGTGTTCCTAAGGTGATGCACTCGGAGTACGTGTCGCACCTCTTTTTCTCTGCCCGCGACGGTACGAGCGCCTAAGGAGGCTAATGGCTCTGGCCGACTTAGTTAAGCCCTGATTTCCCAAGTCCACCAATCCACTTAATTTAATGGTTCAAGTTTTTAACTCAGAATTCAATTTTTAAAATGGAGTCGCACTAATCGATTTGGGGTGGTTGATTAGAAACCCAAGTGAAGTATCGGGAGAAATACTCACTCGCGCAACTAGAGAAATTAGGATCGGGACTTGATTACACTAGTTAATCACTAAGTACCTAATCTTGTTTAAACCCTAAGGATTTTTGGATATTCGAGGGATTTTCCATGCACTTTCGAGAGAAAACATTTTTTGAGTCTTTTTCTCATTTTTTTTTGACATAAAAGGGATTTTTGATTTTTTTCTGGAAAAATATGGAATATTTTTCATTTTTTGATTTTTCGGAAAATAAAATGTTTTTAATATTTTTCAAAATATTTTTGGAAAATAAATTATTTTTATTTTCTCGATTTTTTAGAAAATAAAACATTTTTCAACATTTTTTAAATATTTTTTTTATTTTTTTGAAATTAAAACATTTTTATTTTTCTTAAAAATAAATCATTTATTTATTATTTATTAGAATACTATTTTATATTAAAATAAAACAAAACCAAGCCCGGGGTCTGATCCGCGGTGGGTCCGACTCCGGCGCCGACCCACTTTGACTGCCCACAACGCGGGCCCGACTCGGATTTTTCGGCTTTTCTCTTTTTTTTTTTTATTTTATTTAATGAATGCGCCGTGGCCGGGTGTTTAGGACACCCGGCCCGACTCCGACAACCCGCCCGACCCGACAACCCGGCCTCGACAGCCTCCCGCGATCCGACTCCCCGCGAACCCTACTCCCGACCCGACTCCACCCGCGACCCGACTTCGCAACCCCGCTCCCAAGTGAAACCCTACCCGGATCCGACCCGGCTTCCCCGCCTTAAATCGCGGAATCCCTACCCGGCCTTCCAAACCCGGATTCGTCAGTGATCGAAATCGCAAACCCTAGGGTTTGCGATCCGCGGCGCAAGGGGGAAAGGGAGCATTCCGGCGGCGACGCGCAACGATGACTTGACTACGAGAGGGAGGGAGATGGCGACTCGCGACATCACGATACCTGTTCGTGGCAATGGCGCGACGGGGGATGCGGTGCGACGGCGAGACCCACGCAAATCTCCTCTTTCTCCGCATCTCTCTCTCTCTCTACTCCCGGCTGGCTCAGATCCGGGCCGCGAGCCTCGGCCCCCGGCCCCCTGGGGTGTCCAAGGGTCGCGACCCGATCCGACTCCGCCTCTCTCTCTCCGGATCTTTGTGCTCAGCCTCCACCCACTCGTGATCTCCTCCTCGTCTCCGGCCGCGCCCTTGATCTCGGCCCGCTCGTCCTCGGCCCCCGTCCGAAGTCTCTCTGGGAGGTTTCAAGGACTGCAGCCTTCGATCCTTCTCTGGTCCGTGTCTCTCCTTCTTCATTGGGGATGGAGGGCCTATTTATAGGCCGAGGTGCCGGTCGACGGAGCTCGACCGTTGGTCCCTTCGCGATCGAGCGGCCTTCGACGCCAAACCGGTGTCCCATCCGACGCCAGCCTGCCCCTCCTACGTTTTATCCGACGCCAGCCACCCGCTCCACGTGCGCTACTTTTCTCCTTTGCTCCTGCGTCACGCGCCTCCTCTCTCCGGCACGTGCTGCTTATCCGTTGGGGAAGAAGACAAGGAGAAAGGGCCGGCTGAGCCACGCGGCTAGCCTCAGTGGCTCATAAGGAAAAGAAAGAGGGAGGCTAGGCTTGAAGGCCTGCAAACTTCTAGTGGCTATTGGCTTATGCTTTTTGTTTCTTTTTCCTCGTTTTTATTTGTTTTTTGTTGTTTTTGTTATTTGTTTATTTATTATCCGAAAAGATAAAATAAAATAAAATAAAGTTAAATAAAGCTAAATAAAACCTAACTAATTTTTAGGCGTCAATAAAGATGAATCTCTATCCAACACTTCTTGCATCTACACCTTGGGCTTCTTTTAATTGGTAACACCATCCGGTAAGGAGCCTTAAGAACTGCCTGCTCCGTGCTAATTCAATCACGAACCTTATTTCTCTTTCGACAGCAAACTTGACAATTCT
Source organism: Eucalyptus grandis (assembly GCF_016545825.1). Classification (NCBI taxonomy): domain Eukaryota; kingdom Viridiplantae; phylum Streptophyta; class Magnoliopsida; order Myrtales; family Myrtaceae; genus Eucalyptus; species Eucalyptus grandis. Next base: position 39,217,591 of record NC_052618.1, read on the forward strand.
CCGTAGATTACCTTAGAAAACTCACGTACCACGATTATGTTCTCCATATTCGGCTCCTCAACCGACGCATCTATTACAACATGTAGATTCGATAACCAACAACCGTAACCGGGTCATCTTCAGGATCTAATAACAAGGACAAATTCCTCTTCGACTTTCAATGATTCAAAATTTCGCACGTATATCTAAACAAACTGAATTATATCACCAACATGATTCACAACAACATAGAGCTCCTTGAGCCAACCTTTTTATAAATGACTTCCAAGTCATACTTAAGCAAACTCTTTGAGTACAACTATAGTCAGAAATTCACATTTCTCTTACCTTATTACCACAACGAAAACCCTACAATCACTGAAAATTCTGCTGCATTACTCTGCATAAAACATCTCATAAACATTCTTCTTCTTGATGCATGGTCGATCCTTCATGCTCCTCTAGCCATCCTAGTGGCGTCCTATCTGCAAAGCAAATGTACTTACACTCTCATGGAATTACGCAGACAAGCCTAACTCGATGGCCGTGCTGGCCACATTCAAAGCACGCTCCTTTTTACTCCGACACGGGCTGATTCAAGCCTCTTTTCCACAAACTCAGCACACAATCGGTGAGTCATCTACTTCCCATCAAGTGACATCATGCACCATTCCTTGCACCGGGTCCTGCTCAAGCAATTTACTAAATGTCCCGAAGCATGTTTCTCTTATTCTGTCTTATCAACAACGATGTGAAACAGCTATAGTTCCATCCATCTATACGAGCCATCTTTGATCAAATGGCTACCGGTGACACCGTAACAAGTCATTTCTCTTACAAAGATTTTAACAAATCCATGTCTTTTCTTACACACGACACACGATCGAGTTGAGCACCGACTTTCCAACTCTATTCTTCCTATTGGGTGAAACAGGCATCTTTCTTCCGACATCGGCCTTTCTCTCCAACCGATTTTCATCTCCGTCTAGAATGAACCTTGACTCGTATACGTGAGACTTGATCCTCGATCACAACTCCATATTAGGCCTCACCAGCGCGGCAAGAATAACATCGATCACAACACTGGCAACGGTAGAAACAACGGCAACAGAACGGCTCAATCCTGAGCCATCGACCCAACAAGCTTCCAAAGGACACTAGCGCCCGAACGATCTCAACGGACCTAAGATCGTCAGCTGCTCACACTCTAACTACCGACTTGCACCCAGACTCACACTTGCGCCGGTCAAGCTCGCGCTTTACCTCGGTACCAACTCTTGTCGCATCCTACCCCGAGGCATGGTGTCTTATCGACCTCCTCCAAAGGAGTTCTCCACTCCTGGTCACTCATCTTACGTTTCCTTATAGACACTGTTTTCCGATTCCAACATCAAAGTTGAAATTTGAGCGACCACACAAACAAGCTACCAAACAGCTATCAACCACATGCATCAGCATATTAAAAGCATTTCCTACTAACTATCCCATGACTCATTGCACCTTATCACTCCATACACATACCATGCTCAATACCACTTAAACGGGGATGTCACGCCCGAACCTCGAGCGTCAACATCCCACCATGGTCATTCAAATGCGACATTCCCAAGTAGTGTCGCGACCACATTCATTTTTTATTGCGCTAGTTAAACGTATCGATAAAACCCCGACAATAAAATACGGATAGAAAAGCAGGAAACAATTTCACAACCAATCACTTACGTGAAACCAACGGAGTTGACAGACGAAGGCCTACAAACCCAAAAGTCTACAAAAGACCGGCTCTTAGAAATAAACTGCCCTACGACCTACAAGCCTGACACATCCTCCAATCTTATCGCTCACCTCTGCAACTCCTCAATGCCAACCAAAGCTATCCGACCACTCCGTCCATCTGGGACCTGAAATTTTAATCCCACAACAGGATGAGACGATGTCTCACAAGTTCAACCCCTAAACCCCTATTAGAAAGAAAATACGCCAAGGGTGGCCTAGCCACATCACACGCAGAACTTACCTCGCCTCAATTCTTCCCCCGCAGTTAGCACAATTCGTATTACACAATCTCGTGTAGTAATAATAATTCAAACAATTGGAACGCCATCACTTTCATATAAATCACAAATCACTCCTAACACACATTCCAATTATTATTCACACCACAAGGGCATAGCCTACTCGCAGTCCTATCTACTACACTAATGACGCACGCTCCCCCATGGAGCGCGGCTTTGTCATTACGTCGACGGCATTCTCGAAGGAGCATGGGTCCGTCGGCCTAGCCACATCGCGACCCGAGCCACGTCACTCTCCCGACGGCATTTCTATAAGAACAAAGGTCCACTGCCAGCTACCATCACGACCCGAGCCACGTCACCGACGGCATTTCTATAAGAACAAAAGTCCAATGGCCTAGCCACCACCGCACCCGAGTCACTCACTGACGGCATTTCTATAAGAACAAAGGTCCAAGCCACTAGCCACTCATCACGACCCGAGTCTTCTCTAACCATGATACAACAATTCGATAATTAATTGCACAAATCATCACTCAATTTGAAATATCTAATTATCAAATTCATAATCTGAATACACAAATAGCGATCAACATAAAATTCTTAGAATTTAGGGTCCCAACTTAATTTTCGGAATTTATTTAATAATTAAATTTATTTCGAAAATTAATTAAATAATAATATCCCTATCTTCACAATCCACATTCGATTTATAATATCCAATCATCAATTTCAAAATCTGACTACACAAAGAGTTGACCTACATTTAAATTCGAGAATTTAGGGTCCCGACAAAATTCTTCGGAATTTAATAAATAATTAAATTTATTCAAAATAATTAAATAATAATATTTTATTAATTTCGAATAAAATATATTATTAAATCATAATAATTTTGAGACATTTAAATAAATCAAAAGTAAATTCATTTAAGTCAAATCAATGCTTATTTTAAATAAACCTACTTACCCTTAATTAAGCACACTTTAAATTAAACCGCAACCTTAACCAAATCCACTCTTAATTAACCTAAACTAACAACCTAAAAATACTTAATATAAACTAAACCTCCCTAAGCATAATTAACCCTCTAATGAGGTTTAGTGAGCTAAACTCACTGATTAGCGAGCCGAGCGGACCAAAACGACGGGGACGCCGAGGAGAACAACTTTCCTCAAAGCGGCCGAGCATCCGGCTCAGAAGGCAGCCAAACGGGCCAAACGTCCGCTGCATACCCATTTTTCAGCTGCTGTCCATGGCTGTTTGAGGCCGAGGAAGGGTAGATCCGGCGCCGGTTCGGCCGGAAGGGCGGTGGAGCTACGGCGGTGGCTGGCGGCGACGAACGGCGTGCACGGCGGCGACGAATGAGCCGGCAGCTCTTGCGCGAGCTGAACAGCAGCTCGCGACGAGCCGAAGCGCGAGCGCGCGCGGCCGCGCGGGCGAGCGAGGTAGACGCGCGACGGCGGCGACGGGCGAACGGCGAGACCTCCGGCTGGCGTGCAGCTTCGGACGGGATTCTCTGGTTGTTGCCGCTGGGTCTCTGCGGCCTAAGGGAGATGGAGAAGAGAGACGCAACGGGAGAGGAAGGGGAAGGAGAGGGGGTCGCCAACGGCGGCCCTGGCATGACGGCGAGGTGGCGAACTGGCGATGGGCGGCCGGTCGAGCGGATGGAGGCGGCTGGGCTGGTCGCACGAGCAGCCTCCTCCTCTCTCCCTCTCTCTCTCTCTCTTCCCAAGCTTGAAGATGATGTTGATGGGTGCCTTTTTAAAATCAAATCTCCACCTTACACTTGTCAACATCCTAGCCACTTGCTCCTCATTGGCCCATGACATCACCAAGGATACATTCCACTATCTCAAACTCCCACAACATTTTCCAATGGTTGCAAATTTCATTTCGCGTAGTCCACCTCGTGTATATCCAATTTCTTCAATTCTCATCAATTCCTTTCTTCCAATTAAGTCCAATTGAAGTCCATAAAATTAACTAATGTCACCTACACTTTAATTCACATCTTCACTTGTCTATATAATCTAACTTAGATCCCAAAAGCGCGACCAAAAGCGGCATGACAATTTCTGCTGAGCCAAACAGCTATTTCTGATTATTTGCTAAAAAGCTCGACTTGCATGAAAAATCTTCCAAAGATGATTCATGATCTTGAAATGATTGTAGACACACCCAACGAAAGGGCAAAAGTGATTTTCACCAAGGAAGTTGAGCTTAACATAACGGGCTCCGATGACTTTTTGGCCGTGGATATGCCCAATTGATCAGGGCCATCCATTCTATACTTTATTGTTTTATTTCTTTCCTTCATTTCATATCGGAAATCATTTCTTAACAAAATTAGAATTTGGAAAATGGAATGAAATATTTATTTATTACCTACTCGTTTAATGGCGATACAGATTATGCAGGTTTCCAAGTTTGGGTTCTAAGTTCAAGTCCCATGGCAGTCTACTCTCAATCCTAGAGTAGTTTCCTCGCCAATCCACATTTAAGGCATCTTCAATTTCGTCTTCTCTCTCTCTCTCTCTCTCTCTACATGTTGCGTCTTCCATCGCTCCACTGTTAAGAACGAATGAGACAGGCGAAGGGTTCTTCCATTACTCCAAGATCAAGAGTCCGGCCATCCTCATCGTCAGTACGGATAGTTATGGTTTTTTAGAAGCTAAAGAGCCATCTAAATCAATGATGAAGAAGTGCTTCGTTTTGAGAGAGAGAGAGAATTTTACTTTACCGCATGAACTATCCCTTTATACATGTTAAACACTATTTTCAAATCATTTCATTTTCCTCCAGGAACCCTCACATTCTTACGCGGCAAAACTTTAAATCTTTCAAATTACCCCACAATGTTCACTCCATTACCATGTCAAAACCTAAATTTAAAATCCCTGCACTTTACTCTCCCAAACTTAGAAACTATGCTATTCTTTATTAAACCGTGCAATGCGTACGATTCCCAAGCTACAATGAATGATTGCACTAGAGAGTTCGTCCCCTGAAAAGAACCTACTGTAAGCGTAACTGGTTGCACATCTGAATGGGAAAGGAAAGATTAACGGTATTAGAAAGGCTAAAATAATACGCAAGTTTCAGAGAGTAAAGTGTAATGATTTGAAATATATGGTTTAGCATGCAAAAAGATGAGGATTTGGAGAGATAAAGTCAAATGATTTGCAATTTAGAGTTTAACGTGTAAGACGATGAGAAAAGTACAGGGAGGTAAAGTGAAATTTTATCCAAATATATTACAATAAGTGTACCTTACAAAAGTCCATGATTTTTAAACCAAACTGAATAAGTGTCAAAGTCATAATTGTAACATGAATCAGGACACCAAAGATGTCGCACAATTTCCACCTTTGTGATGTACAACCTTCGATTGGACTTGTCAACTTGGGATTGAGAAGAACCCAAATCACATCTTAAATCGAATTTGTAATAGAAACATCTCATATGGATGGGAATCTTTCCAACCAAATTAAAACCATTTTCATTCTTCATTCTTGATTAAATACAACGCTCAGTATGAATCTGTTTGTGATTTACATGAAATCGTTTTCTTTTATTTCATTGTTAAGGAACAAAGATCATGATCAATTTACATAATTCTTAATTACAAAGAACGCTTGCGGTGCCCAAAAACATGTAGCTCCTTTAAAGTCTGATAACACGGCCTTTTTGTGTCAAATTTTAGAGAAATTTTGATCAACAAAGCATAATGTACTCGTAATGTGTAAAATTTTATAAAATTCGGTCATACAAATCCCAATAATCAATTCTTACAAACCATTATCTAATATGAAAATCAAAGAAAAGTAGGGGCGACTAACTGATTTCTATACGGAGGGCTAACGAAGGGTGGTTCTTCGTTTTCTTTAAAAGCAGACGTGCGTGTCATGGTGGTTCTTCCTGGCACATTAATGGTTTAGATAGAGAGAGAAGATGGTGCTTCGCAGGGATATTAACGGCGATTGAGACTTTGCAGGGGCAGCAATGGCCCTGAGATCTCCGTAACTCTTTCTCCGCCATATATGCCAGCCTCATGAATCTCAGAAATTCCGAGATTTTTATCCTAATTATTGGCGACCCAAATTGGGGATGGCTTGTTGATTGTTGCTCATGCATTTACAAGTAACACGTTGCTTCTTTGTAGCCCCCGCTTTAAATTATAAATATACTGAAAAGGAAATTTAGTTTTCTTTCCACGTGTAAGTTTAGGGTTCTTGTTAATTTTCTGGGTTCACAGAACTTGATTCAGCACAAAGTATTTCTATCTAGAGATTGCGTTAGCTCAGACAGTTTGAGAAGCTCTCGGAGAGAAGACTACTCTTGAGTGTCAACATTGGGCGATCTCATTACAAACTTTCAAACCCATCATTCGATTCAGGGAAGAGGAACGCCAAACATGAACAAGAAAACACCAATTATGATGCTTTTTACTCTCTCTCTCTCTCTCTCTCCATGTTAACACGGATGAACTAGCACTTCTCTTTTCTCCCGTGCCTTCTAGGCTTCTCCCATTTGGAGGAAGGCTTAGCGGTTCCTGCAAAAAGATTAACATTAATGAAGAAGAGAAGTAAAAAGAAGGCAAAAAATACAAAAGAGAGAACCACTACACCCTTCCCGCCACTCGTAGCCGCCAGCCTCGAGGGTCTCTCTCATTGTTATACGGGGTTTATCACATTGCGATCCGGGACGGGGCCATGACCTGTCACCCTTTGAAGCAGATAAAGTAATGGAACTTCTCCTAGTAGCTCCATAAAGCTTCGATCGATATCGTCCGAAGCTTTAGTGGAGCTACTGGAAGGAGTTCCATTCGCAATTACAAGCCCGCGGCTGTGCGAAGCCTCCTCCTTTCGGAGACTTGAACAGGCCTTGCGAGAGCAGCGGGAGGGGATTGGCCATGGTTTGTCTTTGTTTGAAAAGAGGAAAATGGCGGCGTGATTTTCCCTCAGAGGCCGAGCGAAAACCTATTCGTGCGCTTACCGTGCTCAGAAAGCTCCTGCTCTATTTGTAGTCCTCCTGCAGGGGCGCCTAAAAGGAGAAGGGAACCATTTATGGCCTTGTTGGTGTTGTAATTATGGTTATAATTATGGTTAATGGATCAACGGAAGCCAATAAATTAAGATACGTTTTTTTTTGTTCACGTATCTCTTTTTGGATTCATGAATTTCCTATACTTTTATGTTCACGTATCTATTGAATTCATAAATTTCCTAGATTCATGTATTGTTTAGTTCATGTATTTATTGAGTTCATGAATCTCTTGAATTCACGTATCTTTGGATACATGAATCTCTTGGATTCACGTATCTCTTTATTCATGAATCTCGTGGATACACGCGTCTATTTAATTCATGTATCTCTTTAGTACATGAACTAAAAGCTCTATAAATAGATACGAGCATAGAGCTTCATAAAGGGTTTTTTGGTTCTTGGTTTTCTAACTCGATTCCAAAAAGAGCTTTGATATACGTTTCAACTCTTTTGTTCTTTCTGGGTGTGCTGGTTCAATTGAACGGTTCGACCGAGTCTGTTTGCATAGTGCTAATCCAAACAGGTTTGAGGTATTGTATCTTGGGAGGCATAGTTCGTGAATCTACGAAACATCATTGGCGAGGAACTAATCGCCTTAAGGAGATTCAATTATCCGTACCTCACCTCCAATTTTTATGTTATTTTTCAGTGCTATCTTATTTTATTCTTCTCCAAGATTTGTAAGTTTACATAAAATGAAGAATATTATAAAGTTATTATCGTCTTCTCTACTTTCTTGTTCTGATTTAAACAAACAATGTGCTTTCTCTGGATATAATTTCCAACAATCTTAAGGCGATTATTCACTCCTTTGTTTGTTGTTCTTGTCAGATTATTGAGATGGCTGGAAACAACCAAGTGCCCTTCAATGTCCCGAATGTTTGGGGCGTTCCTATGGTCAATTCGACCGATGCTATGGAAGATGTTCAACCCTCGGGGTCTGAATTTATAGCAGCCAATGCTACGGGCCCTGGGCCAACACCAATTTGGTGGTGCGGGTACAAGTCATATGACTGGTATACCTAGGACTGTTTTTTGAACGGTGTAGGCCAAATGGCTTTTGGCTCTTTCCGGAGGATGGTTCAATGAACCTTACCTACCGTGATGGCAACACCTCTAGTTACAACTAATGAGAAACAGGAGAAATTTACCGAGTGGGCTTTAAACAGTGGCAGCAGAAGATGTACTTCTATTTGACCATGCTCAATCTGACGAAATATTTATCGGAGGTGTGCCCGATAATTAGTCCAAATGAGCAAGATGTCACGACGCTCGGTGCGTTGGAGGCTTGGAAGCATGGGGACTTCTTATTCCCGAAATTATATCCTTAACTGTTTAATGAATTCTCTTTATAATGTTTATTGTAATATTGAATATGCTAAATAGTTATGGGAGTCCTTAGAGAAAAAATACAAAACTAAGGATGCTGGCACCAAGAAATTTGTGGTTGCCAAATTCTTGGACTTTACAAGATGATGGATTCTAAATTTGTCATGAGTCAGGTTCAAGAATTGCAATTAATTAAGTGACCTCTCGGCTGAGGGAATGATACTTAGTGAATTATTCCAAATCATTCCAAGTGGCAGCCATGATTGAGAAACTACCTTCGGGCTGGTCGGACTTCAAAAATTATTTGAAGCACAAACGGAAGGAGATAAGCCTTGAAGATCTCATTTTGCGCCTCGAGAATCGGGGAGGACAATAGAAGGAGTGCGAATCCTTCTTCTGAGCCAAAGGCCAACGTTGTGGAATCTTCCAAATCCAAGCAAGATAGAAAAAGGAAGATGTCTTTTTTAAGGAAAAGGCAAGCGAAAAGAGTTCCGAAATCCCAAGGGACGTGTTTATATGCAACAAGCCTGGCCATCGTGCTAAGGATTGCAAGAAGCGCCCGAAAAAAGGCAAGAACGAAGGTGCAACCTAGCAACTGAATTTGTGAGCATGACAATATTGAAAGACTGTCTTTGTGGTAATGTGCGAAGTATCTCCGTGTCGAACACTAATGGCTGGTGGCTAGACACGGGTGCCACAAATCACATCTGTGCAGATAAACACATGTTCTCACCTTATGAGAAGGCTGAAGAAGATGAGAAGCTTTATATGGCTAACTCGCATCAGCAAAGATCGTCGGAAGAGGAAAGGTGATCCTAAAGTTTACATCGGCAAGGGTGTCGCCCTGCTGAATGTGTTGCATGTACAAATATTCAGAAAAATCTAATTTATGGCCCTATACTTGTAAATAAGGGTTTCAAAGTTGTATTTGAATCGACAAGTTTGTACTTTCAAAAGGAGGGATGTATGTGGGGGAAAGGGTACTTATATAATGACTTGTTTAAGGCCAATGTGGCTGTCATTGATATAAACTCAAAGTATGTGTACCCAAAGACTATTAATAAAGAAAAGTCTTCAGTTTACATTGTTGTGTCTCCTTATCTATGGCATGTAGATTAGGACATGTAAACTATGGTACAATGAAGAGAATAGCAAACTTGGGGTTAATTCCAAGATTTGAGTTGGATGCCCGTTACAAGTGTGAGACTTGTGTTGAGGCCAAGTTTGCCAAGAAACCTTTCAAATCTATTGAAAGAACAAGTGAACCTCTACAATTAATCCATAGTGATCTATGTGATTTAAAATTTGTAGAAAGTAGAGGTGGAAAAAGTACTTCATCACATTTGTTGATGATTGTACTAAATTTTGCTATGTTAATTTACTAACTAGCAAAGATGAGACTATGAGCATGTTTGTCAAGTATAAAACGAAGTTGAAAACCAACTTGATAAACGAATCAAAGTGTAGGCTGATAGAGGAGGAGAATACAGTTCAATCAATTTCAAAGTTTTTTGTGCTAGTTTGGGAATAATTCTCAAACGATTTGCACCTTATACTCCACAACAAAATGGAGTTGCTAAACTATTGAACAGGACACTAAAGGAGATGGCTAACACCATGCTTTTGAGTTCGGGTTTACCTCGGGCTTGTGGGGGGGGGCAGTTTTAACTGCAAATTTTATTCTTAATAAAATACCCCACAAAGGCTAGGTAAAACTCCATACGAATTATGGAATGAAAAGTTACCATCCTACAATTTTCTAAAAGTCTGGGGGTGCATAATGTGATTTATAACGGTAAGTCTAGACATATTCGTAGTAGACATAACACCGTAAGGCAGTTACTCTAAAATGGAATCATTTCTTTAGACTTTGTAAAGTCAAAGGAAAATATTGTGGATCCGCTAACAAAGGTTTGTCAAAAGAGCATATAAACTGCGCATCGGGAATGGGTTTAAGAGCCTTAACAATAAAGAGATTCGAGTGTGGAAACCTAACCTATGCAATTGGAGATCCCATGGACTAGGTTCAATAGGACAACGCAAATTTTGAAACTCTAGTGTAAGCACTGTTACAGTCTCCTATTTCTATGATGCAACGGTGCTTTCCTACAGTGTTATTAAAAGTACGCTATGCGTTTAATGATTCCTATAACTTGGAATATAACATCTAAGTAAGATATGGTAGGATATCTTTAATAGGAATGCACCTATATGCGTGGAGCTAGCCGACTCTATGAAAATCTTTAAAGGTTAGATTTTCTAAAGCACGCACGAATCCCGAGAGGTTCAAGGCCGAAAGAACGAACACAATCGAGAACCAATCTTAAATTGGAAATACTCCGTGTGAGGTTTATTGTCTAGGCTTACACAAACAACTGGCGATTCAAGGCTTAGTCCATCGACTAGTTAAGTAAGTCCGATAAGCTTTCACTAAAGAAGGTTCAAAGTGAAAGCTACCTATCTTGATGCGGTTTATTTCAACGAGGCATGCTCAGATTCCTTCGAGTCAAAAATGTTTTGTTGATCCATTAATGTGGGGGATTGTTTGTAATTATGGTTATAATTATGGTTAATGGATCAACGGAAGCCAATAAATTAAGATACGTTTTTTTTTTTGTTCACGTATCTCTTTTTGGATCATGAATTTCCTATACTTTATGTTCACGTATCTATTGAATTCATGAATTTCCTAGATTTTTGTATCATTTAGTTCATGTATTTATTGAGTTCATGAATCTCTTGAATTCACGTATCTTTGAATACATGAATCTCTCTTTGGATTCAAGTATCTCTTTTTATTCATGAATCTCGTGGATACACGCGTCTATTTAATTCACGTATCTCTTTAGTACATGAACTAAAAAGCTCTATAAATAAATACGAGCATAGAGCTTCATAAAGGGTTTTTTTGGTTTTGGTTTTCTAACTCGATTCCAAAAGAGCTTTGATATATGTTTCAACTCTTTTGTTCTTTCTGTGTGCTGGATTCAATTGAGCGGTTAGACTCGAGTCCTGTTTGCATAGTGCTAATCCAAACAGGTTTGAGGTGTTGTATCTTGGGAGGCATAGTTCGTGAATCTGCGAAGCACCATTGGCAGGAACTAATAACCTTAAGGAGATTCGGTTATCCGTACCTCACCTTCAATTTTATGTTATTTTTCAGTGCTATCTTATTTTATTCTTCTCAAGATTTGTAAGTTTACATAAAAGGAATAATATTGTAAAGTTGTTATCGTCTTCTCTACTTTCTTGTTCTGATTTAAACAAACAGTGCGTTTTCTCTGGATATAATTTCCAACAGTTGGTGACGCCATGGCTCTATTTGCAAAACTCCCGCAGGCGCGCTTGAAAGGCAAAGAGAAACCATTTATGGATTTGAAAAGAAAGAGAGGGGCTTGCGTGCGTTTCATTAAAAGTAGACTTGGTTTCTTCTTGGCACGTCAATGGCGATTGAGAACACGCCCTGCTTTTACAGGGCATCGGAAACCTGCCCTGGATTTTCAGGGCGCCTGCGGAGGGGCGCCATAGGGGACACCATCGAATGCAAATTTTGTCTTCAACTTTCAGGGCGCCAACTCAACTTCCATGCCGCTTATCCATTCAGCTTTCATGAAGTTGATAGGAGGACCGTGTGATGGGGGAGCGAGATGGAATTTTATCTTTGGCCGATGACAATAGGTTTCCGGATCCAAACGTATCTCTACCAAAAGAAAAAAAAAAAAAATGAAGTCACCTCCTATGTGTTCATAGCAAGATTTCAGATTACGATTAAATGAATATTTATATTTAGCAAATTTCAATAGTTGTGACAATAAAATATCTCAACGCATGTCAGACATAGTAAAATATCATTAGAGATAATTGATTTGTATTAAATAGAAAAAAAATGATATCTTACATCATTAATTAACACACAAGCCGGTTGTGATTAGGCTCGACGATAATGAGGATTGATCGGCATGTCAATGTATAGAGAATACATTGAAATAGTGAGCTCGACGAACATTTGCTTGTGGATCTCGTCAAGGCTTGATCGGTGTTATAAAATACAACATTCATTTGTATTTGAGCTATCGTGTTAGAGTACTTGAAATATTAAATCCCATTTGCATTTAACTACTTGATAACGTCACCGATCTAGCGATTGTGGCTTTCGCTTTTGAAGGAAGTTACGTGTTTCTGACATTGGTATGTCTCCGCAAATAATCTGTGTTGGCTCAAACACATGGAAAATGCCTAAGTTGAACTTTTTGCAAGCAAGCGCAAGGTGAGTTAGCGGGAGGCTCTAATTTTGATCACCACCTATCCTACATGGGAGGTCATCCTAAGTATCATCCAAAGAGAATTTTCATTTACAACAAATTTCTCATGACAATATATTAATCACGTTGTAATTTTACGGGTGGGATAATGACATAAATAATCTCTGCCTTTGTCCACATATGTAATTTGATCAGTAAACTTTTAGTTTGTTCAATATGATTTTTTTTTTTGAATTTTAACTCAATGTATAATATGGTCCATGAATTTTGAATTTGTTCAATGTAGTCCATAAACTTTCAAACATGTCCAAACCGATCCTTGAACTGTATGAAAATATTCAACGTAATCCACGATCTTGAATAATTATTGAAGGACTACATTGAACATTTTAGAATAATTATGGAATGATTACATTGAACATTTTCATACTGATTGGGGACTTGATTGAATATGTACCAAAATTTTAGGAATTACATTAAAAAAATTAGAAGTTCATGGATCATATCACACATTAGTTTAAAGTTTATGAATCATATTGAATAAATTAACATTTTAGGGATCAAATTACACATTAAGATAAAGTTCATGGATTATTTGTGTTAATTTCCCTTTACAGTTAAAAGCATAGAGATTTGCTTATGATGACATCAATTAACCATTGCGTGCTCTTGAGGCACTGAAAAATAAATATGTCGCATGTTGTACTGCCTTGGCTGACGTTAAAGTCATTACTCTCTACTCGTTTTCCACATAATTAAAACTCCAACACGACTGAAGTATTAAGCAACAACGGTACTACTCCATAAAAGAATCTGCAGACCTGAGTAGGTCCTTAAACTGCTCCCCCAAGCCCATGCGGGGTTAACCACTGGGTGCGGGTTTTATCCTAGGGAACCCAACGACAAAAACCCAAGGAACAAGGAGGGGAACTCCAATGAAGACAACAGGGGGAAAAGAAACCCCTGGGTGGGCAGGGGAACCTCCCCAAGTTGTGGACCCGAGCAGGTCCTTAAACTGCTCCCCATCGGAGTCAACCCAGGGGTAAAACGGGTAATGATAAACCACCGGGAGGCTTGAAAACCAAGATTGGGTAAAACCCCTCCCGGGCCGGACGAGGCTCTTTCCAACACGACTGAAGTATTAAGCAACAACAGTTTTACTCCATAAAAGAATCTGACTTTTATTTTCCAATGTCTGAAATTTGTCTATTGACTGCGTAACTGATTCGTGACTTTTCGACGAAAAAAAAAAAGAAATTCGTGACTTGACATGTAATTGAAAATAATAAAATAAAAGATGAAATATACGAGATTTGACTTTCCTCACTTATGGGCATGTTCTTCTATTTTCCAGACATTTACTCCTCTTTTTTTCTTTTTTTTTTATCAATATCGAGTGCTAAGTCTGAACTGTGTATATGAAAACTTTTTTTTTTTTTTTGTCCGAGTAATGAAAATAACTTAGGCTCCTGCGATTTTAACAAAAAATTAAAGAATGCTCACCGGCCATGTAAGTATGAATTGTGTATCTGATTCTCGTGCCTGCAATGGATAATGATATGGCCGTCCGAGGATCATAATTTCTAGACCCTTATAACATCTTTCTCGTCATCACTCATCGGCTTGTTACGAAGCAACAAAGAATGCTAATCTGCCAAGTAAATGCCAATTTTTCTTCGACTGAAAGAGTCCGACTATGCATGAGATGTGGAGAATTCAGCACGCTTACTCATTGCTCGAATCTATAGAGGATTAACTCTTTTTTTTTTTTTTTTTGAGCAAATATAGAGGATTAACTTCAGCGTCTCGGAAATGATCAAGATTAAGATTCCTTAGACAAATCACTTGAAAAGAACAAGATATCATCAAATATGTGAGCTCCCTTCTTTTGTATGGTGAAAGGAGCTCCTCTGTAAAGTTCACTCGTGGTCTTCCTCGATATGTATGAATTTAACCATTGTCGATTCAACAGATCTGATATATATCTCACACAATAACCGCCCAACAAAATCCAAACCTAATTATCTCTACTATCAGGATTGGCGTGTATCCTCCAATCAGGCTGGGGCCTAGACTCGACACATTAATTTAAGTAGTAGTCTCACACATTGTCCATGTAACCGAGCCTTGCTCAGGTTGAAGAAAGTGATGGTGCATAGTAGGGCAGAAATTGAAGCTCCGAGGGCCCTACTCTGAAGTATCCCGAACGTTATAGGCTTGAGAAAGTGAGGATTCAGCCTCCTGAAAACACTTACCGGATTAGTGGCAGGTGGGAACGGTGGAGCTGCGAATCGCGTGCACATTTGCTTGGACGATGCTTCCTCTCTAAGCAATCTGAACGTCTTTGATGAAGAAGATACAAATAGTAGTGACAAGGCAAGGCATGTATCGATAAGGAGCTCCTGTGGGATGTGATGAACGAACGACGGCTCAAATAGTATGTAATTTCCGGCCCCGACTTATTAAAAGATAAAACTTCCTTCAAAGAGTCCTGAAGGATGTACAGCAGCAAAGCCGAAATTACATGTATTGAAATGGTGGCCTAAAACTCATCCTTTTATACATGGGTATGCTACCCAAACTAACAGGGTCACCATTTCACCAAAATTAGAGGCAAATCTGCTTCTAAATATTAATCTAATTTTCGCCTTTAGCGTGTTTGCTCTTTCCACAACATGTATTGAAAGATAAAATGGCATTGGCAACGTGCTTGTATAGTAATTATAGAGTGAAATAAAATGTGAATACATTAGGATTTATAAACATACGATAAAGTGGACACAATGCAATGATGCAATTGCATAAATTAGGAGAGAAGCATTTTTAAAACGTTTCATTATATCTTAATTCATAGGTGCATGATAAAATGAATTCGTCTATGCACGATAGACTCCGTCATCGTATTCATAGAACTAGAATATATAAAACAGAGACATTAAATATTTCCACCGATCCCCAGTGTCTTTTCAGACGAGGGTCGTGCATGAATGTCCGAAGAAGCATGGAATTTTGCACGATCGGATTGACTATGGCTGCCTAGAAAAGCTTCTCGGCCGGAGACGAACCCTGCCATAAACCAGAGAAAGGAGACGAGGACATGGCACCCTCGTTGATCTAACATGTTTTTGTACTTGGATCATCTTCCTGTGCTGATTCTTTATGTCTTGCAGATGAGAGCTCCGCCTCCATGGAAGCCAAGAAAGAGCCAGGAAGACTAGGTAAACTAAGCTCTGGTTGGTCGTGAGAGAGAGAGAGAGAGAGAGAGAGAGAGAGAGAGAGATTTGCTAAAAGAAAGCCTGTTGCATGCACCTCAAAATGCTGACGAAAAAGCTTTCATTTAAATGTTCTAAATCACTTGACGGGGCCAAGATTCACTGATGAATCACGGGTTGGAGAACGGCATGGCAAAACTGGGTGGAGTGGAGTAGTCGCTCCTTCGTATTAATGACGATGATAATCAACCAGTCTCTATCCCCCTCGATCTGCACTGTCTCTGCACGATATAAACATGAAAAGGGAAAGAAGCCTGCCCCTAGAACAGATCCAATCTAAGCTGTTCACCAATGCAATAGAGAAGACCAAACAGGCCGAGACGAAAAAAAGTATAGAAGCAAGGCAAAAATAATGGAGGCGGACAGGAGTACGGATTACATCTTAAGAGCAGCGCCACAGAAAAAGAGATGATTTTTGAATTTGGAGACTTCAAAGCAATTTTACATCTCTTCCCCAAGCATTTTCCCATATGAACCAGAACTGAAAATGTTCATTGCTGACTTCCTGTTGTTTTTAGCCCGGACAAAGTGGAACCTAATATGCATGGGGAAAGAGTATAGTTAAAAGCAAGACATAAAGTGCACTAGAATATGACAGCATGACGTGGATCCCGTTCCTTGAAACTGGAGGACAGTCATGGTGTGGTAACGTATCAATTTCCCAAAGCGTAACCTCCTGCAATGAGAAATGTCATCACTCGTCGACATGTCAAGAAATGACAAAGAAAAGTTATCCTGCTATGTAAATTGCCAATTTCTCTTCGATTGAACGAGTTTGAGTAAGCGTAAGATGTAGAGAATAGAGCACGCTTACTCATTGCATTAGTCTTCACAGGATTAGCTTTGGCATCCCGGAAATGATCAAAACCGGGTTTCCTTAGACAAATCTGTGCCGGTCGAGTCGTCTTCATTTGCCAGCAGTCTGCTCTTCCACTTTTCAGATGATCCTTGGCCTTGGACTAGCCGTCTTCCTGCACATCTCCACAAATATGTGAGCGTGAAGAATTTATTTCTTTGGCAGGTAACTGGTCAAACGGAAGCGTCATTCCCCTAAATTAATGGTAAAAACTTGCTTCAAAGAGTCCTGGTAGAAGCTCAGAGAAAATATTTGAGTTCCATGTCTTTTGTACAGAAAATGAGCACCTTAGGCTTATATTAAGATCTGCTCCTTGATATTGACTTGAGGAGGAAAAAAAGAAGGTAAAAGGAAAAACTAGTGTTCCTTCGTTCGAAATGAAATGCCTTGCACAATCTCATCAACGGACCTCTCTATCTTTGTCCGAAGCCAGAGATTCATTCGAATTTTGTGCTGCGACCAAGACATCCACTTTTCAAACGCCTCACCCAACTTGTCTGACAGAGGCAGGTAAATTCTAATCCATGTGTCATTTACTAATTCACAGTATTGCATACACAAGAAAACTTTGCGAGCAAACTTCCATAAGACTAAATAACCATAGGACAGAGCAAAGAAACTGAAAATCCTGTGTATGCTATCAAAACATAGCTTCTGCTTATATTGTCATAACTCTGTATATACAATGATATAATGTAGAGGCCTATCAACTCTTCATCTTATTCGAGTACACAACACATGCTAGAGCCCTCTTCCCTAGGCTGCGCAATACCACAAAGAATAAACCTCACCGGCTGAACTTAATCACTGCGATGAATGCAGCAGATAATCCATGATGGAACCACCTCCAGTAAACTTAAATGACAGATAAAGGCTGAAAGCTTAGTAATTAATTATACTTGGAAATCACATGACTACCATAACTACGAGCTGCTGTCGCTTTTTTCCGTAGAGTTTGAACATGTACCTTGTCTACAAGGTGAAAACTTTCTATGTCGTTAGTGTGCATGTGCAGATGCCATTGACACCTTGACGCATATATCCACATGGGATATGGCAGAGTTGATGTATATTGCTTAGAAAATATGCAGCTGAACCGAGATTAATCATTGGAAGAGCACAGGGAGAAGCTCCTACATTTGACTTAATAATACAAAGGGAAATAAAAATCTAGACAGAGCTTAAATTGCAAGGTTTCATCTCTCTATCCATAAAAACTTCTTGTCCAGAAAGGGGAAGACCAAGCGAAGAATAATTCTCCACAGAAGCAGCTGCACTTTGAAAAAAAGCAAAAAGAGTACCTAGAGTCCTCCAAACCAGTCCCCATACCGCTAACAGCAAGTGGAATAAGTAGAATTTTAATCGCTGATATGATCCCTTGTAGGTAATCTGTCCAAGATAGCATGAGCATCAATTTTCTGCCATCTCAATTTCATGCTTCTACACTTGATTTGGTGAAAGCACTATGGATATGACTAGAAGAGGACCGAAATCTCGTCCTGTTATGAATTAAATGGGAATGTCACCCGCCTAACACCAGCTTCAATGGCAGCCACAGGTCGCTTCTGGTTGCAAGCCATTGCAGACAACTATAAACAACAGAGCAAGAGTGGGATCTAGACTGAGTACTGCACCCAGAGACGTTAGAATGTAAATATTGTCCAAAAAGCATTCAATAGATCATCTGGATCAAAAAATCTTTCAGGGTTTTTGACAATGGAAAAGCCCAAAGGTGTAAAAGAAACGACACATTCAAGCTCTATGCCATAAGTACCTTGATGCAGGAGTGGGGGAGAAGGAAAGAGATGACATCAGTCCTCGAAACAGATGTTGAGTGCAACAAGGATTTACTCGTTGATAAACCGAAACACCAGGATCAAATATGCAACTCATCGGTTTAAGATATGGACCATTCATGTGAGTGGATGCGAAATATAATCTGATTAGTGTAGCTGCCCCAGAAAACAATTTTCAGAAATTTCTGAACCATCCTTCATCTCATATTCGATTTAATTCACCAGGAATTTCATCTGTTGGCCACCAAAAGGCAGAGGAAAATTTCTCTTCGTGGACTGGAATTCACGTCTCTGCTAATTGCCATTTGCGTCCTGCATCAGTTGATAATGAGAACTGTAGAAAGATGTGCACAGGTTGCATCCGGGGCAGTCGCCTACGATCTGAACCTGGGAACAGTTGACAATATATTGAAAATGGAAACTCAATTCAGGAAGTACAAACTAGACCCTAAGCACGCATTTCTGAAGCACTTTTGTTCCCCTGATATTTTGGTCTATCAATTCAACCACCCTTTGTGGGTCGTCTCTGTTTGAAGGACCGCAAATCTTTCCCATGGTTAGCCAACGATCCTCTCGAATCCTTATTTCCTCCCACCTCCTACTTCCCATTTAGTTGCAGGTTCTATCACCTCCCTACCCCATCAAGAAACTTTGCCATCCCCAAGATGGTCTGTGACCTTTATGGGCATTCCAGAAGGTGTCTCTTGGAAAATATAGGCTCCTTAGAATTCTGCTCCATAGCGCTTCTAGGGTTTGAATCAGACGCCAAGTTTGTTTCCCTAGCAAAGATTTGTTAAAAGTCACAAGATCTCTGAAGCCAAGACCTCCACAATCCTTTCGGGTTTTCAAAATGTCTCAATTCTTCCAATGAACACCTTTTTTTCTGAATTTTGCTTCCACCAGAAATTAGATTTTCGCTGTTCTATCGCGACAAATAGATATAGGAATTTTGAAGAGAGACATAGCGTATTGTGGCAAAAGCTTGGACTACTGTCTTGATAAGGATCACTTTCCCTGACTTGGATATTAGTTTTTCTTTCTAGCCCTCTAGTTTCTTTTCAACACGAGCAAGGACCCAAGCAAACATGTCTTTTTTGGTCTAGCCCCAATCTGAAGGTATTCCCAGATATTTCCTTGTTTTTTCCATGATAGGAACCCTTAATTAATTTGCTAGGTTTGATTTTAAGAGATGAGGGCAGCCCTTCCCGAAGAAAATCCCAAACTTGTTTAGGTTGATGGCTTGACCCGAGGCAAAGCGGTATTGGTTTAGGATGTTTGCTAGATTTTGGGCCTTAGTGATTGTTCCATTAAGAAAGAAGATAGCATCATCAGCGAATAGGAGATGAGACAGTGGGGCAAGATGGGTTTAGTTTGGTACCTTTGATAGTTTGGTCTTCAATGGCTTTTGTCATGAGGATGAAAGAGCATTGACCATGAGAATAAAGAGATAGGGGATAATGGGTCCCCTCATCGGATTCCTCGAGATGGGCTAAAATGATTGCAAAGGTCGCCATTAACTCTCACATTATATGAGACTGTGGAGATACATTGTTTGACTGAGGATAACCATTTGTCACAAAATCCCAACTTTAGCAGATAATCACATAAGTCCCATTCCACTTGATCAAAGGTTTTAGCATTGTTCATAGTCACGAGACCTCTTCTCGACATCCGAGTGTGCTCAACCTTCATGTGGGATCATGAACTTACTTAATGCAACAACAAGCAATAGAAACACAACAAGCATAACAATACAAAACCAACATAAGCAAATGATGACATGATCTTAAAATCGATAAGTGTAGCACATCGCCCTATCAAAGAGTTAGGAAAGTCTACTTACTACTTTTTAGACCTAGCTCCAAGATGCTTCTTTGGTGGTCGGTCGGCGTCTGGGCGGCTTGGAAGAGAAGGGCTTGAAAGAGAGGAAAGGAAGGGAGAGGAAAGGAGAGAATAACTCATCTTTAAAATGTGAGGATGTCTTTTCCTATTTATAAACCTTTCCTCTTAGATTTTTATGAAAACTCATGATTACGCCTAAATGACGAGTTGGCCTACCTATCTTTGGCACCTAGGTCCTTTGGTGTTGGCTTATGATTGGTTTACCTATATGCTTATCCTCCAAGGCTCACTCTAGGCTCATTGTTGCCTACGGCGCCTAAGGGACACATAAGCCCCTTTCATGCCTAATGTCTTCTAATTTGTTGGTTTTTGCCTTATTTATTAAAGCTACAATCTAGGGCCATTATAACCTAAGATTCACCTAAGATTCTAGGAGACACATAAGTAGGTGACTCACCTCTCTCATTAATTGCCAATATTTCATGCAATCATTAGGCTTATATGTGTTTACATTAGCTAACTTGCTCTCCAAGTTTCTTCTTTTGAACACACTAAGATCCAAAAGCATTTAATATATTCTTATCTTCAAGCCAAGAAATTTCTAGATTAGCTTGCTCCTCGAGTTGGGCGTGCAGCCCCCTTCCCCTCAAAGTTGGGCATGTGGCTCTCTCACTTTAAGGCGAAAACAGTTTTGAGCAACTTTCGAAATAAGTACCATTACCTTACAAACGGACTCGAAAAATTATATAATTTTAATATGTTGTAAAGAAGACCTTAGAAAACATTTTTATGAAAGAATCCAAGCCAAATTCGTTATGTGGAAAGAGCAACAATTCATTGAATACAACTCAAAAATTCATCTGTCAAGCAGATTCAACAGTCGAGAGAGACTCATTTGAAAATCCAAATCTTCACAAAACTCTTTGAAATTTCAATATGTTATAGATATAGATGTCGTTTAAAACTTTAGTGAATGAAACATCTCCAAATTCGAAAGGGAAGATTCTATGAAAATCTGAGAAACAACTTGGTTACCATTTTCACTATACTGGGTAGGTTCTATATGGTAATTAATTAGGCCTTCGTCCCAATCATTTCACCTCAGAAAAATATGAAATTTAAGCATGATATATGTCAAGATTTTTTGAACAACTTTCATGAAGGAATCTTCACCAAATTCGTAACATAAAAAGCTCTATAAAATTGGCAAACAACAAAGATCCAGAAATTTCAAAAATTAAATGAGGAAAATTCTATTAGAAAAGAGGAGTGTTCCTACTTGGCCTTGCATCAAGGTCATCCATGGCTGCACAATCTTATCTCCCAAGATCCTAAATAGGCTCTATACTAGTTTGGACACTTGTCTCAATTGTTTATTGGCTGGTGTCAAAAAGAGATAAGGTAGATTTGTCTTGGTCCAAAGTTGGACTTGTCTTGGCCTTCTCCTCTCTCTCTCTCTCTCTCTCTCTCTCTCTCTCTCTCTCTCTCTCTCTTTTGCATGTGGCCTCTCCTTTGTAGGTTCCAAAGTCTACCATTCACACTTAGATCCTAGGATATTAATGGGCATAGGCTATAGGGATATCTTTCTCCCCACTTTATTTAATACGTTCACATTTGTTCACACTTGTTCACACTTGTTTTTCTAAGAAATTTTGATTATCCAAGGCTAAGGTGTCCCTTCTGTTAATGGCTTTAAATCCAAATCTAATCTTATCTTCTAATGTAAAGTCCCAACATGCCAAGTGTCCATGCTCCTTAATTTACTACATGACAGAGGCATTAAATGTAACTTGGAAAATATCTAAGTTTTAAAGGCCTTGTCATCCTAGATGGATCAAATTTGACCACGATCGAATATCTTATTTGGCCCGGGGTTCATGCCTAAGACAAGATTGGAGGAAGCAAGCACAACCGGGCTTAACTGGTGAAACTAAGCTTAGACTTCTCTTTTATCATGTAAAGGGCTCGAAGTTGAGGATGTTACAGACCTCTTCTCTTGAGGTGTGTCGCTCGTGTAGATATGGAATGCAACACTCTGCTATCACGGGAGACAAGCTTGGGAGAGCTCGCAATCTTATGAAGAGAACTCACAAATGGCTTGATTTGAAAGGAGAAATGATGACGTCTTTTTAGAACGTGAGCCGTGAGGAACTTTCATGATCGAGGTACCCCTAAATCCAACATTTCTCCCTTTTTCTCTTCTCGTGATCTTTGAGGATCAAAGGCGGTGAGATTGGGTCGCGACATACATTTAGCATTTCTCCAACCTCAGTTAGAAAAGGCACCATTTAATAGTTTCAGAAGTTACCATCAAATTTCTAATGGTAACCTAAAATAAATATCTTACACATGTATTTAATACTTTTGGAAAAATTGAGATTGCATCAAGCTTGACTACTTGACTTTGATGTTTCAGCTTTTGGTGCTTGACCCATAATTGACTTGGACTTTAAACTTTCACATTTGTTCACATTTGTTCAGACTTGTTCAGACTTGTTCACACTTATTCATATTTGTTCACACTTGTTTTCCAAGAAAATTTGATTATCCAATGCTGAGGTGTCCCTTTCGTAAATGGCTTTAAATCAAAATCTAATCTTATCTTTTAATGTAAAGTCCCAACGTGTCAGGTGTCCATGCTCCTTAATTTACCATACGATGAAGGCATTAAACGTAACTTGGAAAATATCTAAGTTCTAAAGGCCTTGTCATCCTAGACTAATCAAATTTGACAATGATCAACTATCTTATATGGCTCGGGGTTCATGCCTAAGACATGATCGGAGGAAAAGCGAGGCACAATCGAGCTTAACTAGTGAAACTAAGTTCGGACTTCTCTTTTATCATGTAAAGGGCTCGAAGTTGAGGATGTTACAGACTTCTTCTCCTGAGGTTTGTCGCCCGTGTAGATATGGATTGCGCTACTCTGCTATCATTCGAGAGACAAGCTTGGGAGAGCTCACAATCTTATGAAGAGAACTCACGAATGGCTTGATTTGAAAGGCGGGTTGAGGAAGTCTTTTAGAATGTGAGCCGAGAGGGAACTTTCATGATCAAGTACCCCTAAATCCGACATTTCTCCATTTTCTCTCCTCGTGATGCTGAGAGATCGAGGCGGGGAGATCGGGTCGCAACATACATTTAGCATTTCTCAACCTCAATTAGAAAAGGCACTATTTAATAGTTTCGGAAGTTACCATCAAATTTCTAAAGGTAACCTAAAATAAATATCTTACGCATGTATTTAATACTTTTGGAACTCGCTTGCATGCAAACATAGGTTAAAAGATTGTATCAAGCTTGACTACTTCACTTTGATGTTTCAGCTTTTGGTGCTTGACCCATAATTGACTTGGACTTTAAACCAATTTCGTTTGAAAAGCCGAAAGAAACAATCAAAAGTAGGGGAGAAAACTTTAACCCAAGACACGGCAATTGTAAAAGGAATCTCGTGGAAAGAGAGAAAAGAGTTTCAAGATAAATTTACTTTTTAACATGTCTCATATTCATGTAAAGAATGGATGGCGCCACTATTTATCAAGAATATGGAAGCTTCATTCTATATCTAAAATTATAAAAATTATAAAATAAATAATAAAATATAAGAAGACGAGTGTTGAGAGTGGATAGTAGCTAATTGCAAGAATATGACTACTCGATCCTCTCGCGATTGACGGTGCATATGAGGCACCAATTTGTTCAGTCTCCTATCTTTGGTCTTCATGGCAACGGACTTCGTAGAATACAAGGCACCAATATTAATATTGCTTTCTCTCCGCTCAACTTTTTAAAGGCATGTCCTATCGAAAAATGCTATCTTATAGGTTAATATTAATTTATCAAACCACACGGCAGATCATAAGTGAATCACAAGCCATATTCAATAATTAATAACAATATACCAGTTTGACATTTCTCTATCATAAGTGAATCACAAGCCATATTCAATAATTAATAACAATATACCAGTTTGACATTTCTCTTTCTTGTGTTTTGTCGTGAAAGTGAAAACTTTCGGGACAATGATATGTGAATGACACTACGTGTACTATGACTTTACTTGAATTCACTAAATGAAATGGTGCGTAGTGTGGTATGCACCCATGTCATCAAATAAGTGTGAAACCAGCATTAAAAAGTTTGTCCAAAGGGAAATACATAAATTGGGCAAGATCAATTAAAGGAAATTTATTTTCTATTCCACCATAAGTATGTGCTTTGCCAAAAGATTTGCCTTTGTGCTCTTGCTATGATGGCTCGAGAAGAAGAAGATAACCGTTCCTATTAATAGTTAAGGCAAAGCAAGAGCAGTTTTACTATTGATTTGTTATCGATAAATAACTTGCACATTTAGGCTGATCCAAGGTGAATTACCACCCTAAGCGAGGATTAGGGAGTTCACTTGCTGAGTTTTATCTCATTGTTGTTTCTTGAAATGTTTCAAGCTCTAAGCATGATTGAACCCTTTTGGCATGTCAACTTCGAGGTCCCCATAGACCAAAGTTCTGAGGTCGTTAGGACAGTGGATCAACATGAGCGCTACGTCTCTACCATCTGGGTAGATGAGGGGTTAACCAACTTGGTGCCCCATAAGTTCATTGTCAAGTACTACTGGGTAGGGGAGATCCTGTTCGATCCCCTTAGAGGTTTCGATGGACCACTAGGGGTGGGGACTGCAACCACCAGTTGGGATGCCATGGACCTGGACGTCCCTGACGATGAGGTCACCGATCCGGATACTAACTTGGATGAGGACCTCGACCCCGAGCCATGGTACTTCGGGGAACCCATGAGGTGTTAGGAGTTAGTGAGGTTCGTCACTTTTTGAGGTCATCCTCCTAGTAGTAGTGGTGATAGGCCAAACCCCCAAACCCGGGTGGAAGTGCATGGCTGGCCAAACTTTTTGGTTGCAAATGAAATTAGAGTGTAATGGTTCGCGTATGTGCATAAATAAATGAAGTATGCTTTCATGTACATGAGTGTTTTATACTATCCATGTTTTGATTTAGTTGAGTGATATGTCTCTACTTCCGCTTGTGCATAATTAAATGATAATATTGCGGTTGGCCGGCGACACCTCTTGGGACGTCACAATTAAATGGCGTAAGTATGTAAGAGAGAGTTGTCGCGCCCCTGGAGCGGGTCGGGGCAGGACAATTTTGACCACAACTAACGTGGGGATTGGGACTAGGCGTACCGTAGTTCTTCCATCCTAAGGCAAGGGGCGAGCTCAAATAGCCAGTAATTGCATTAAAAGTTTTTTTTTTTTTTAAACGAGATAATACAATAGGAAATAATTTGAAAGGGAAATATAAGTGTGAGGACTTGAAACAAGCCTGTAGGTTTCAATCGCCCATTGGAAACTCGACGAATCATTCAATAAATAGGATTTAATGCATATTCTTAATACATTTAGCATTTCTCCAACCTCAATTAGAAAAGGCACCATATAATATTTTCGGAAGTTACCATCAAATTTCTAATGGTGACCTAAAATAAATATAGTACGCATGTATTTAATACTTTTGGAACTCGCTTTCATGCAAACATAGGTTAAAAAAATTGAGATTGCGTCAAGCTTGACTACTTGACTTTGATGTTTCAGCTTTTAGTGCTTGACCCATAGTTGACTTGGACTTTAAACCAATTTCGTTTGGAAAGCCGAAAGAAACAATCAAAAGTAGGGAAAACTTTAATCAAGACACGGCAAATGTAAAAGGAATCTCGTGGAAAGAGAGGAAGAGTTTCAAGATAAATTTACTTTTTAACGTGTCTCATATCCATGTAAAGAATGGATGGCGCCACTATTTGTCAAGAATATGGAAGCTTCATTCTATATCTAAAATTATAAAAATTATAAAATAAAGAATAAAATATAAGAAGACGAGTGTTGAGAGTGGATAGTAGCTAATTGCGAGAATATGACTACTCAATCCTCTCGCGATTGACCAGTGCATATGAGGCACCAATTTGTTCAGTCTCCTCTCTTTGGTCTTCATGGCAATGCTGGCACCAATATTAATATTGCTTTGTCTTCGCTTTAACTTTTTAAAGGCATGTCCTATTGAAAAATGCTATCTTATAGGTTAATATTAATTTATCAAACCACACGGCAGATCATAAGTGAATCACAAGCCATATTTTCAGCCTGAGCATCCTCGGGATCTCAAGTTTGAAGCGGCTCGGACGGATCACATTATATATTAGAACTAAAAAAAAATTATAATATAAAAATCAATAATTAATAATTAATAATATAAAATATGTTATTTATACTCCGAACACTTTAATACAGTAATAAGTTATAATATAAACATATAAAAATGATTTTGAAGGCCAAAATATAATAATCTATTTCACCCACCCATGGGCAGCCGCATTGGTATTCGTTCTCTCCTTCTTCGATACGGTCGAGTTCGAATCCTCGCATTACTAGTGATTTAAGTGGGGACCCTGGCAGTGGGTTGCTGAACCAACTTCCCCCGAAGTATAATCGCTGTAGGTCCTCCGTCGTGGAAGCCCATGAGACCCCAACTAGCGTAGCGAAAAGGGCAATGCTCCGGCGGATCCTCAGTTACCAATATATATATATATATATATATATATATATATATATAATAATCTATTTCTAATTCATAAAAAAGTGAAAAAGATCTTGCAAAAGAATTTGGGTAAAAAAAATTAAACAAGATTTTTGTTCAAAAAAATAGGCTTTCAGTCTCTTTGTCCCTTCATCAGTACCATTGATAGTTTGTTGTATTAAATAATTTCAAGAAGTCAAAATACTTTTCACATCATGATGGAGAGCACTATGGAATCAATTAGACTATTCTAATGCGAAAATCACTTGTAGTTTTCTTGAATCCATAACAGATTATTATTATTGTCACATAGATTAAAGACAATCTTCATGATAATATCTCTCATTTTCTTCATCCAAAATTAAGTTATGTATAGGTGAAGCAAATTGACCGCAAAAATATGGTTTTAGGTCTAATTCATACTTATGTTTTTGAAAAGGTCTAATTCGTATTAATGGTTTGATTCATATTAAATGCAACTTTTAAAAACTAAATTATATTGTCACGAAAGGTGATTTTTCGCAGACTTTGTGAAGATTATTTTGAACAACTTATCTTGAACCAAAATTGGAGAGATGAACATGAAATGCTATAATATATATATGGCGTGGTGGTTGGGCACAATTCGAGGTGTACACATTGATAATCATTTATTTGTCTCCAGGGACTTGTCAATCCTCACGTAATTGACGGGTATCAATTGACTAGACAAGTCCATCCTTGTTTAATGAAGTGGAAGATATGATGGAGGAAAACCACTTTGTCTATAATTAAAAAAAAAAATTCAAATATTTGTCGTCGTTGATCCCATTGCTAAATTGAATAGATCTTTTGAACGTAGTTTTAGAGTGTATGGGATAAACAAGCAAAAGGATTGTTCGACTTATAGGACTTAGGAGAATCTTATCTTAAGACTATGGTAGGCATATTTTAATTCTGATTAGATTATAAACCATCAAAAGTGAAGGAATCTTTCAGAGTTCATATGACTATATTAAGTCATGAGCTTTGTTGCACTATTAAAAATACCATGTATTACTGAGTCTACACCAACTCTTTTTGGTTTTATCTATCCCATAATATTCCATGCGGTCTGTAATATGCTTTGTTGACCAAACTTCTTGGCCACACTGGTCTTGCAAATGTCTGTAGTACCCTTAACCTTAGCTATATAAAGCAAGGTGATGTTCGGATGATAGGCACAGTCCAGAGAGAAGAAGATTTTGCAAATTTCTACTATATTCTCTCCAATCTTCTTATAAATCTTTCTTCTCTGGGCATGGTGATAATGGAAAGATTAACCGAATAAGATGAGTGGCCTCAGCAAGTATACTCTTTACTCACCACTCTAAGTAAATCCTATGGATCAAAATGAAGGCCAAAGAGTCTTAGGATGAAGGCTACCGGTATTTGGAGACAAACAGACAATCGTATTTGACAACCAACCGAGAGAAGGGTATGTGCGTGGGATAACATATCTGTCTCGAATTTCGTCAGTCTTCCTCCTTTCTTTTTGAATCGTTATTTATGCCATTAGCTTACTCCCTCTCTCTCTTTTTTTCTTTTTTTTGGGTAATCGTCGTCGGCTTACATGACGCATCTCCATGGGCTTCCCAATCCTCACGTAGGCACCAGTTTGTTCGGTCTTCGGTTTCAGTCGTCAGTCGTCAGTCTTCAGGAGAGAGAAAGCAATAATAAAGGTAACATACGTATATCTATTTATTTTGTGGAATATAAGGCACCAATTTGTCCTTTACATGGACCTTTCGGTTTTTTATTTATTTGGTATCCCGTCCCTTTCTTCTTTGTTATTTCCTTCAATACTGTTTTCTCTCTCCTCAACTTTTTAAGGTGTTCCCGATCGGACAATGCTATTTTATATATTAGCAAAATATACAGAACCACATAGCAGATTATAAATAGACAATAAGCCATATTCAATCATTATTAACACTTTGGCATATCACTTATTATACCATTTTATAAAACCATCTTAGTGTGATTGACACTGCTCTTTCTTGCTTTTGTCGTAAAAGTGAAAACAAGCAAAATTTTGAAATATGAATAACACTACACGTATTAAGTCTTTATTAGAATCTCTTAGTAAATGAAATGGCTCTATATTACATGTGTCATGTCATCAAATAAGTGTGGAATTGGCATTAGAATAAAGTTTATAATTTCTATTTCACCATCATTTCCTCTCAGAATTACACGAAAAGTTCTCTCAAACATTATTACAAACTGCCATTGAAGATTGTCAGGCAATCGTTGAAGCTATCCAAATGGTTTTTAAATTGTCATACCGTAAATATACTTTTCTCACATTGATTTTAATGATTTCACCCATATTATTCAATTTTTTATTAATTTCGATTTCACTGGAGTTAACGTCCACACTAAACTAAAATCCATGAAGATGGAGATTTGTCATGTTCAATCCCTTTATGGCCCCTTTTACTTCTTGTGCTTGCATTCAAAAGATGGGAAGAGTTTCAAGGATTGTCCAGCATACTTCAGTGGCGGCTTGAGATGATGATTGAGGACATCTGTCATAAGGTTTGAAAGAAAGGATAACAAGATAAGAAACAAATTTTCTTTAATTGATCTTACCCCAATCATTTTTTCCCACTTCCTTTTTATAATCGTTAGTTATATTGCTGATTTCACACCAATTTGATGATTTGGCACGTCACATAACCGTATATTCTTTTAGCAAGAAACTTCTAATAAAGTTCCTGTGACATTACTCTCGAAATACTTGTCTCACTATGCCCGCGGAAAACACTATCTTTCTAGACACTTTACATGTTGGGGCAACTTTTTGAAATACACCGGATTAAATGTGCATCAACATTTCAATCTAGTGCTTCATAATTCTGACTTTGGTGGTTGATTTTCACGAGGGACATACGTAGTGTAAACTTAGCTAGACTCATATGACTAGCAGAAGGAATAAGAAATAAGAAAAAGAAAAAGAAAATTAAATTAAGAAGATTTATATATAAAAAAAAAAAAACTGTAAAAATCATCTACTTTAGCGCCGGCTATACACGTGGGATGATTGGTGTCTATGTTAGTGATTTCCAATCAAAAGTGGCTAGAAGAACTATATTGACAAATTGTCAAAAAGTTTAAAATTAAACTGGCTAAATTAAAAGTTGAAAAATGAATTGACCGTCATACAATAAATTATGACTTTTTGGACAATTATTCCAAAATCCTCGTACAAGCACGCATATAGTTTGAGGATCCATAAATTTGACAAATGAATCAACTCGAGCAAAAATGCATATAGTTTGAGGATCCAATTCCACAAAAAGAAGCTAAGGTGCCTAATTCAACATTTTTGAATAGTTTAAGGATCTCCTTAGTAGTTCAAAATATTGTTCATTATGTGCATCAAACTTGTGATCTAATAGAAGACATTTGGGGTTTATTTTATTTGGAAGCGGGTTAGTTCTATGAAAAACTCCAAATTAGTACATCTATGACAAATTTATCCGTAACTAATTTCTTGACCACTAAAAACCCCAAATTGATATACCTTTAACAAATTTACCCTAAATTGGTATAGTTGTGATAAATTTATCCTCTCTTAGGTTCTGTTAAATTTTACTGTCTAATTGCTAAATTGAATAACATGTGATAATTAACTGGTGTGCTAATTTAAGATTTTATTCTCCATTTGTTACAATTGTATTAATTTGAAGTTTTTTGTAATATTAATCCAATTTAATTAAGGGTATATTTGTCACAAATGTAACAATTTGGGATTTTTGGTTGCAAAAATTTATATTTAGGTAAATTTGTTATAAGCGTACCGATTTAGGATTTTTTATAATCTTTTGGGGTAAATTTGCCACTGTGACCAGTTTGGGGTTTTTTATGGTAAAAAAAGTATTTTTGAATAAATTTGTCATAGATGTACTAGTTTGTGGTTTTTTGTAGTATTAACCTTTTAGAAGCTCATAGAATGTGTGCATAAACTCTATCTTAATGAATGAATATACTTGTTTTGACAAAAAAAAAAAAAAAAAAAACTCCTTGGTGGGAAAGATACCCCACATTGCACCCTATAATTTTTATTGTTTCTTGACTTCAAAGCTTAACGCGTACTTTCATTGAAACCTCGAAGTACATTCATACATCTTCAAGTCCAAGGATGTAAAATAGAGGACCAGGGAAAGTTCGGATAATTTTACGGTACTTCCATAGTGGAGTTATTTAATAATTGAATTGTCCATAGGACGGAGGTGTTTAATGCAACAATACTGAAAGTGGGTCACGAGAGGAAATGGGGAAACAACTGTTTCTTATGCTCAACTCTGTCCTCTTGTGGTGGTGGAGCTCAATCCCTAGCCCCGGCGCTTGCTCGCAAAACCAAACGGATTGGCTAGCGTTAGCATCCTTCAGAGATGCAATCCATGAAGATCCATTTGGAGTCTTCAACTCTTGGAATGATTCTGCCCATCATTGTGAGTGGCAAGGTGTGTCATGCAGCAAAAGGCATCCTGGGAGGGTCACGTCCCTAGTCTTGAGATCACAAGGTTTGGGAGGCTTCCTATCTCCTCAAATAGGTAACCTCTCTTTCTTGAGAGTCATGGGCTTGCAGAACAATAGCTTCCGCGGCAAAATCCCACCACAGATTGGTAACTTGCTTCGGCTCCGTGATCTCATTCTTAGTAACAACTCATTTAGTGGGCCAATACCCTCCAATCTTTCCCACTTCCCGAACCTGGAGATCCTAAATCTTGTAGATAACCAACTTGTAGGAGGAATTCATTCCAATCTTGGTTCTTTACAAAGGCTCGAATCCTTGGGCTTGTCTATGAACTATCTTGTAGGTCCTATTCCTCCTTCAATCGGAAATCTTTCATTGCTAGTACTCCTATCCATGGCGTTTAATTCATTGCACGGAGAAATACCTGAGGAATTGTCTAGACTCAAGAGGTTGGCATTTTTCCAAATATCATTTAACAAACTGACTGGCGAGATTTCACCAGGCATTTTTAACATCTCCAGCATTAACTACTTCCAAGTTATGGGGAACCAGTTGCGGGGATGCTTTCCCTCTGATATCGGCACTAGTCTTCCTTCTCTCCAATACATTTTGGTCGAGGATAACTTGTTCACCGGGTTGATTCCGTCTTCGTTAACAAATGCCACTGGTCTTCGTGCACTTTTCCTAAGAAACAACAGTTTCCATGGGCCAATACCCAAAAATTGGGGAAGGCTAAAGGGCCTTTACGCAATTCAACTGGGTTGGAACCAGTTGCAGGATGACTTAAGTTTTATTTCTTCTTTAGCGAATTGTTCCCACTTGAAAACTCTCGCTGTAGAGTCAAACTTGATTCATGGATCGTTCCCAAGATCCATCTCCAATCTCTCCACCAGCATCAACCGAATTGGAATGTCCGACAATCATATCCAAGGAACCATTCCTTCATCCCTCGGAAATCTCTTCAACTTGCTCCACTTAAATTTACAGAATAATTTTCTAACCGATGACCTTCCTGATTCCATCGGAGCACTTTACAACTTGCAGCAACTTTCTTTTGCCGGAAACATGTTTACTGGAGATATACCGTCTTCAATTGGTAACATGACGTCATTATATCTCCTTGACCTTCAATCTAACAATTTCCAAGGCTACATACCGCAAAGTCTCGGCAATTGCAAACAACTAATTGGGCTTGTTCTTACGAACAATAACCTAATTGGATCGATTCCAATTGAAATCATGGGCCTTTCTTCCTTGTCAATAACCTTCCATTTAGCACATAATAATTTAAGTGGATCTCTTCCACTGCAAGTTGGCTTTTTAATAAATCTCGGCATATTAGATCTATCTTACAACAAATTGACCGGATTAATTCCGGCCTCCATTGGTGGGTGCTTGAGATTGGAACGACTTCACTTAGAAGCTAATTCTTTTCATGGTCAAATCCCCAAGCTTTACATTCATTACGGGGTCTAGAAGAGCTGGATCTTTCCAATAATAATTTTTGGGTCCAATCCGAGCTTTCTGCAGATTTCTTACTACTCAAGTACTTGAATATGTCCTTCAATGAACTAGAAGGACAAGTTCCAGAGGGTGGAGTTTTTCTTAATGCAAGTGCTGTATCGATTTCTGGAAATAGACAACTTTGTGGAGGTATTATGGGTCTGAAGCTTCCTCTTTGCAAATCACCAAGCTCTAACAAGTACTCTTCAACCAAGGCCATAGTGATATTTGCGGTAGCTGTCAGCTCATTATGTTTAGCTTTGTTGTTTCTGTCTATATTCTATTACTGCAGAAAGAAGCAGACGACAACCAATGCCTTGACATCATCATCCTTCGAGCACCAATTCTTGAGAATTTCTTATGAAGAACTCTTGAGAGCTACTGATAGATTCTCTGAGACCAATGTGATTGGTAAAGGTAGATATGGCACAATTTATAAGGGGATTCTTGATGGCTATGCCACGGTGGCAGTGAAGGTGCTCAATTTAATGCAAAGAGGAGCTTTGAGGAGCTTTGTCTCCGAATGTCGAACGCTAGGAATCATTAGACATAGAAACCTAGTGAAGATACTAAGTGTTTGTTCAAGTGTGGACTTTTGTGGCAATGACTTCAAAGCTCTAATATATGAGTTCATGACTAATGAGAGCTTGGAGGAGTGGCTGCACCCTGGGACTATAGGACGAGATGATGAGTGTCGTGAATCAAGAAATCTCACACTAGTGCAAAGGTTAAACATCGCCATCGACATAGCTACCGCGATAGAATATCTCCACAAGGATTGCTATCCAGTCATTGTCCATGGAGATCTAAAGCCGAGTAATGTGCTTCTGGACAACGACATGATGGCTCGGGTTGGAGATTTTGGCCTTGCAAAGATCACTTCAACGGTGTCTACTGAAGCCAACGGAGTTCAAGACCAAGGGAGTTCAACTTCAACTGCAGTTAGAGGATCTATAGGCTATGTGCCTCCTGGTATGAATGTCATATTTTCTTGGTTAGTTTCGGTTGTTTGTGACAGTAATATGAGTGTTAATAGTATTGAATAAACAATTATCCTTGATATTGTTCGATGCTTCAGATGCTCTGATACCTCTTTCTCACAAAGCAATTTCCTCTTTAATATTAATAGTAGCATGTCATAATCATAAATGAGAATAAACCATCATAAATTTCATCAACAAATGGATTTTTTTTTTTATCAAAACTAGTGAATCCGCAGCAATAAATGGATTAAACATGTTGTGTTATCTCATAGTCGTATTTTCATTCTCTAGTTCATATTTTATCTCATATTAGGCTCATGCTGTGACAATGGATTGTGATTAATTTTGTCATAAAGTCAATTACGGTACGAGAAATTGACTGAGAACTTGTGATTCACTCTCGATATGCCATGACTTAAGGTCTTGACAATAAGCAATTGATCCCTTACAGTGGACCCTTTCCTGTTGACTTGACCTAGAATCCTTTATTTGTAAAAATATATTTATATGACATGACATTTAAGTAAGAAGCTGTCGGAGGTCTCGAACCCACAAGTGCATGATAATATCACACAACATACACTAATTGACAATACGATGGGCTCTATCCAACTTTCACTCTCCCTAAACTTCTTGTTAAGAGCACATTAAGACAAATTTACGGATTTTGCACGTATAAATTCTTCAGCATCAACAAATCACTCCAAGTCTCTTCTTTTCCCCATGTTCTTCTAGGCATTTTCTTCTCTTCTATCTTGTAGAAAAGAAATAGTGTGGTGTAGGTATTAAATTGAATCCGAATAATGAAAATGATGAGCCTCATTTGCATTCCATGTGTGTCCAATCAAAACCGGCAGTGCAAATTTAGTTAATACATGTACTAAGTGCACTAAATAGTTTCTGCCGAGACCTTCACCACATATATTCTCTTCCTTTTCTGTTTTCGCCTGTACCCTGCTAGAGCACAAAGTCATTATAGATGTTTAGGCAATTTGTTTAGCAAACAGGTGACAACTTTGGGTGCACTAAGTAGTTTTGGAGAAAGAAAATTTCATATCTTGTTAACTGATCTTTTGTGCACTTTATAAATCCTAAAATCTCATTTCTTTACGGTCGACGCATTCCAACTTTTATGACAATTTTTACCACTTTTGCATACGACAAGCAATAAACATCGGTCATAGCCAATAAAATAAACGAAAGCCAAACAAAGAGATATGAAAGAAAAAATCAATAGAGTTTTATGACCCTATGCCATGCGTAGCGAGCCCAACTATGAAGTGATCGAGGGCTTTGGGGGTGACTAGTGTGAGCCCTCACAACTGTCCTTGTCAAGCTCTTGCAAATGGATATCAAGCAAAATCCCATGTGACTAAGAAACTTTTTCTAAACAATTAATTTCAAGAAAAAGTGTATGTTTGTTCCTATTAATGTCTTGATGAAATTTTCAGAGTATGGCATGGGACACGAGGTTTCCACACTTGGAGATTCATATAGTTATGGCATTCTATTATTGGAGATGTTCACTGGAAAGAGACCCACCGAAAAGGTCTTTGGGGACCATCTTAACCTCCACAACTTTGTTCGACTAGCTCTTCCAGATCGAGCATGGGAAATTGTAGACTTCAGGCTTTGGAGTGAAGCTGGTGATCAACATCAAGAGATCAAGATCAGAAATTGCATTATCTCTGTATTCAAAGTTGGAGTCGCATGTTCGATGGAATCACCGCTGGATCGAATGGACATGACCAAGGCAATCAGGAAATTACACTTGATCAAGGTGAGTTACGAAACCAACGAGAGGAGGATAGGTACATAGCTGAATCAATTTTCTCGTTTCATCTTAGAACTCTTTCACTAGTAGAGGAAACCATCGTGCAAAGGGAGTGCTAGCAAATTGACATGAATGTCTGCCTAGCTAGTACGCCCACCCATTCCTGATATGTGTATTTTTAATAACTGCACCAAAATCTATGTTTGATCACCGTAGAAATTGGATGTATGGATTTTAGTCTACCTATTTCCACTAAGTAACTACGTAAAATTTGATGAATTTGCTTATTTGCACGATTCTCTCCATTTCCGATGCCAGCCGCGGATCTTAGTTTATGATATTGGATCTGGCGCTCAGATCGCTGGAGCATTGCCGATGGCTATTGCCCTCCCCCCCTCTCTCTGTCCCCACATGTGCTTGTGTGCTTCACCATCAGCCCCCAGTCAATTGAAGAACAAGCTTGATCGAAGAGTTACGTGACTAGTTTGATCAAATCTAACAAGGATGAAGAGGGAGGCAACCTCATCGCAAGATCATGAGAAGAGGGAGGCTGACTCTCGATGTTGCGGTTGAGCATAAGCTCACTATCAACTGGAAGCCAATGCTTGATTGAATTTGGGCGACATTGCCAATGAAATTCTATTGCAGTCATGTTGCGGACGCCTGAGGCCACCGTGTGCGTCCCTACCTGCTCTTCAAACTTCCTTTTCATAGGGATGTCATTTAATGGAGATAAAAAGTTTACAAACACATAAACGGGACAAGATAAAAATGGAAACTTGCACGTGTATTTGTTGCACTTCCGAGTGTGCTCATCACACTATCTAATAATCTTCATCAAGTCTTCCTACTCAATCAACCCTCTCTTTCTTCACCATTAGCTACCATCTCCGGCCGTTGTGGCCACCTGTCATCACCATCAGTCCTCCAAATCTCGCTGCTATCTTCATCGTGTCATCCATGACCATCTTTGCTTTCTCTATTTGCAAACCGAAAACACTCTCTCCCTCACTCTATCTCTTTTCTCGCCGCCAAATCTCTATAATGTCTCGGCACCACCATTGATGACCTGTTCTGGCATTGGCCTTTGAGATCTCACCTCAATCTTAATGGACAGGC
This sequence comes from Eucalyptus grandis, assembly GCF_016545825.1. NCBI lineage: Eukaryota > Viridiplantae > Streptophyta > Magnoliopsida > Myrtales > Myrtaceae > Eucalyptus > Eucalyptus grandis. The sequence goes on from NC_052618.1 coordinate 39,254,455, forward strand.
AGATGGAGGAGGCATCCCCCGATCTTGAGATGACCGTATGATTTTTTCACTGTCAACAAAGTAACTGTAGATGATGAGGAGCTTGATGCGAGGTCTTAGGACCTGCCAAAGGCATAAACTTGACGTTCAGGTGAGCTCGTCCATCCTTATACAAAGAGGGAGAGAGATAGCTACATAAAAGCAAGGACGACGACCGACATTGAAGCGATAGGGGAGAGAGAGCGAACGGAGCGTGACATGACCCCTCCTAAGCACCGGTAGTAAATGGTGGAGCGAGGAAGGTCAAGATTGAGGTGGCACCAGAGGCATGTTGTAAAGGAATTGAGGAATTTTGGAATGAGAATTCTGTCTTTCATTGCCACAAAAATGCAACATATATACAAGAAGATACAGCTATCATACAATCTCCTAATTAGGCTAAACTACCAAAAATACAAGGACAACACAATAAATAAATAAAAAGATATGCACACAAAACTTCCTAAGTAAACGGCCTAAATAAAAGCAGATCAAAGCCGCATTTCTTCCAATATATTTGCCTTTCCAATACATGTCAATGACACAAGCCATGCATGGTTGCAGGCACTCGACAAGGGGAGAGAGACGGGGAGGAAAAGAGCAATTAGTGTTGGGATCTTGAGGAGTGATTGGGTAAGGTGTAAAATCAATAAGAGAGACTCGTGTGTTGATGTGTTGGAGACGGAAAATAAGTAAACCAATGCGTACAATGGATCTGCATCAAAGAGACATAAATAGAGATGGTGAAGGACATAAAATACAATGCCCTAGATCTAGTGTAAAATATGTAACACGATGGCAAAATCGGGAAAACGAGAAGCAAACATGAACCGACTCAAAGTATGGTTGGCCTAGGCTATGTTAGGGCAAGTTACCATAAAGATATACTACATTATTGACCAATTGTCAATAGAGTGTAACGTCTTACAGTAGCATGCCATCAACAAGCTCAAGTTTGGCGTTAAGATCAACAATATCAAGGGAGCAATAGGCTTCATGGATTGAGATTAAAACAAAAACAATCCAGCTATAATACCAAGTCAGTATGTGAGAAAATATTGTATTGCTTTATTGAATAGTGTATTACATTATACGGGTACTTGTATCCAAAAAATAAACACAACTAGGGAAGTGTCGCCACCTCTTTTTCGGCGCCCGGTTGGGTACGGGCGCCTAAGGAGGCTAATGGCACAGCTGAATTTATTAAGCCCGGACTCTCCCAAATTCACCAATTCATGACTTAATAGTCTAAATTTTTAACCTGTAAATTAATTTTAAAACGGAGTCGCCACTAATCAGTTTGGGGTGGGTCGATTAGAAACCCAAGCGAAGTATCGGGAGAAATACTCACTCTGCGCAACCGGAGAAACTAGGATCGAGGACTTGATTACACTAGTTAATCACTAATGCCCTTTCGGTACCTAGTCTTGTTTAAACCCTAAGGCTTTTTGGATTTTGAGGGATTTTCCATGCATTTTGGGAGGAAAAACATTTTTTTAGTCTTTTTCTAATTTTTGGACACAAAATGGATTTTTTGGGATTTTTTGGTATTTTTTTAAATACAAGTCTTTTTGGCTTTTTCTGAATTTTTTTTTTTTTGTGATTTTTCATGAATTTTGGCTTTTTTTGGATTTTTGACATATGGAATATTTTTTATTTTTTATTTTTCGGAAAATAAAATATTTTTAACGTTTTTAAAATATTTTTCGATTTTTTTGGAAATTAAAACATTTTTATATTTTTTGAAAATAAATTATTATTTATTTATTTATTTATTTAAAATGTTATTTAAAATAAAAACCGGCCTGGATCGGACCCACGGGTTGTGTCCGGCCGGGCAGCGACCCGAACGAGGACGGGCCCACGTTGCGGGACCGACTCGGATTTTTTGTCTTTTTTTTTTTTTAATACAAGCCCGGCCCAAAATTTTTAATCGAAGCCTGAGGAACAAAAGGAGTCCCTATCCGCGTGAGACCGGCCCACTTGCGTCCAAACCCGCTTGGCCCCGGGCCCGATCGGAACCCTACCCGGTCAAGATCCACGCCCGACCCGACGGCCGGCCCGGTTCCGCGAGGAACCCTACCCGGCCCAGGCTTTCGCCCGACCCGATCGCGACCCAAATTTGCAACCCCAAATTCCGGTGCTTCTTTGCGGCGCTAGAGAGGAGATGGCGGGGACACCGGCAAATCGGCCATGGTGGCGCGACGGGCGACGGATCGGCGGCGGCGACGCAGCTACATGGACGACGCAACGGCCGACTTCTCGACGGGACGCGCGCGGCAGCAACACGAGCCTCTTGGCCAATCGGGATTGAGGCCGAGGCTAGGGTTTCAAAAAAAGGGGCAGCGAGCGAAAACGACGACGGCCAAGAGGGGGCTGATACCTGCTTATGGAGAGGGTATGGCGCAGCGGCGTGGGAAAAGGCGATGACCCAGCACAAGGGGAACTCCGCGACGGGGGCTCCGAGTCACGGCAGTTCTTTGAGCTCCGAAGCAGCAGCGGATCTGGGGGGGTGCAGGTGCGACGACGGGGCAGCTACGGCGATCCATTAGCTTCCAGATCTGGCCTTTCGTCCTGCGATTCCTCCCTCGCTCAGCCTCCACCCGCTCGGATCTCTCCCCCCTCGGGCTCGCTTACTGCCGACCTCCCCCAAAGTCTCTCGGAGGGAGGTCGTTCAAGCTTCGCGACCCGATCTCTCGCGTGCTCACTCTTTGATTCTTCCCTGAAGTCTCTCAAGGGAAGATCTCCGAGTTCGCCGTGCCTTGCCATCGTCGGGAGAGGCCTATTTATAGGCAAGGGGGCGGCCGGTCGATGGAGCTTCGACCGCCGGTCTTCGCACGCCGAACGGCCTCCGCCGGCCGAACCGGCGTCCCATCCGAGCTCCTCCAACAAGGCGTGCTCAGCATTGAAGGAAGCTCATGATGGCGCTTGAGATCTGTCTCTTCCGGCCGACGTCGGCCTACACTCCTCGGCCGTAGGTCCTTCGCGCGCATGAGTTGCAGAGGCGGAGGGGAAGAAGAGGGAAGAAGGAAGAAGAAGAAGAAAGAGGGGGCCGGGCTGGAGGAAAAGGAGGGTGGGCTTGGGCCCGAAAAAGGGAGAGAAAAAGGAGGGGGGCCTGGCTGCCAATTTTTGTTTTCTTTTGTTTTTATTGATTTTTTTTTTTTTTGTTATTTATTATTTAAAAGGAAAAAGAAATTAAGGCCTAATTAATAACCTAATCAAAATTTTAGGTGTCAACAAGAAGTAATACAATGAAGAAATTAATTAACATAGGAATTAACAGTAAAACCAGAATCAATTTTAACCAATTACAATCCGCACAACGTCAAATAATCTTGAACATTTCCTGACGATTGAAATTCATGATAACAATAAACATGTGCTTTTCAGAATTATTCTATGAAAGTTTGAGGTTGAAATTGCTCTCGCAAGTTTGTTTTATGAATTATAAACCTTTTTTTTTTTACCTTTTTGGTCAATATAGTAGAGAATTTTGAGATAAGTGGCCTTGGCTATATTTGTCAACAAAGCAATGCAGGAGTGACCACATCCTATGGTAAATCAAAAAAGAAAACAGTGCTCTCCTGCAATTAGCTTACAGTTAGCCAACAACTAGCTAACAATCATCACATGAGCCCTTCGTCTGGTAGCATGGAGCACAAAAGTCGAAAGAGCAAGTTCTGCCAAAGCCATTTCAAGCAATCGCTGATTATTGCTAATTTGCTAGTAATAATCGCTTAAGTTGCTTTATGCGCAACATGTTATACATCCATATTTTCCAAAACTAGCTAATTCTAATACTAGAATCTAACAACCTAATCAAGGCCTATTTTTCTAACCAATTTTCCATTTTTATTTTCTAGAATTTTTATATTTTATTTTATTTTATTCGTTTTCTTATCTTATTCTCGGTCCCTCCTCTGAATCAAATCTTCAATGACATAATCCATAAATTAAAGCATCACCTCAGTCAAAGCAATTGGTAATAAACATGCTCAATGGAAAAGAAATAATCAACATACAGACACCACATGACGGGTAATTAGAACAACACTTGGATGGGCTTCAGATCAATTCAATCTACACCCAAAAGAGAGTGAGCAGCAAAGGAATGGTGATGACAGCCCATATCCAGCAAGTTCAAGGAACAGCAACATGGTTATTCGTTGAAAAATTATCAACACTTCACGATAACAATCTCCTAAGTCATCATGCTGAGGTAAGAGATCGTACTAATATAGCTTCATCACATGCCAAGGGGTTTTGGTAGGACTGAAGAAAAGCAAATGTTAAGCAAAACCTACTAAAAACTTGGTTTCACAGCTGGCAAGACATCAATTTCCCTACAGCAGTCAATAATTCCCCAAAGAACTGCGGCTACTTCATTTTTTATTTTTATTTTTGGGGGATTTAAAAATATACAAGACCTCGAGCTTTCCATACACAATCACATCATAATACCTACTCAGCATAGCAAGGGAAGGGAAGAGAGAGAGAGAGAGAGAGAGAGAGAGAATAGGCAAAAGAAGGATTCGCCTGTACTTAATTGATCTTTCCTCACCAAATTTACATGCATATACCCGTAGTCGAACCTTTCAAGTTGATAGGAATGCGGATACAGAAAGAGCAGGAGTTTCACCCTGTGCTGGACTACTTTGATTTCGTCCTTACAGGGCCTTGAAACATAGCAACATCAAAGATGTGAATGGCGGACAGAAAAGAAGAAACGCATTTAACGAAGACAACTAAATGCAGAGAGAAGGATAGAGAGTATATAATTATGATTGTGACCTTGTCAAGTGCAGTCAGAGAGCTTCTCTGAGCTTCTATTTTGAGAGATGAGCTCTCGGCAGCATATTCAGCAGATTTCAGCAGACACCATTGCTCATTCTCGAGGGAGACATGTCCAGTAAACATAACATTGTAAGCACTAGCAGAAAAGGATGACATATCTAATCCAACAAGAAGAATATAACAAGTTAATCCAACAATAAGCATATGAACAGAAGAATAAACACGGTTCCTCTCGAATTTGTGATTTAGTTTCATATAGGACTAATCTGCAAGAATGGACAACGACCAATTTACTACTGATAAAAGGAGGACTGATATTCTTACAATCTCATAGCATGAACAGCAAAAGAGAAGATGTTAGCATGGCTCTGTGAAGATTTCGCTAAAAAATACTCACTTCTTTACTCTTCACTCATTTACACATATATATGCACAAGCACTCGCCAAGCACCTCACTGCTCACTGCTCTCTGCTTTTCTTCTTTCCTTGTGCTTTTTAATGTTAGTTCATGGCATAGAACTAATCCATCTAAGGTAAGACCTTCCATGCTCTCAAAAGATTCGAGAGTAAGACATCACTCCTATTTACCCTGCTCAGAATTCACCAGTCCATGTATTTTGCACAACGAACGGTTCTACTTTCCAGACAAAATTACTTTATGATGCAAGCCAATAGGCGCATCTGCCTCTTGAGAAATTTGCTATTTTATCTTATCAATGTGAAAGCTTCCCTGGCCACCATGACGAATAGCAATCGGTGCAATAGAGATATCCTTGATTAGCCTAGGCGACGGCTCAAAGGAAATTCACGAGTGTAACCAAATTTGGAAGTGCATAATTATTAAGCATCGTTAAAGCAAATACCAAATTAAGACTACAACACCAATCAGCTGACCAAGAGAATACACAACCAGCGAGCATAATCTCAATCTGGCAAACATTATCCATCAGATGCCAAAATGAACTCATGACCGGGTATACGTAAGTCGACATGCTTTGCTCGTCTAGATATTTGATTAACCTGAATCTACACTTGGCATAACATCAGAATCAGAGACAACATATATGGATGGATTTTGAACGACTATTCAAGTAGTCATGGCATATGGAGATCTTGGCCATAGTCTAAAATCACTAGAAACAGAGGAGCTGTAAGTGAGTCGAACATGTACATTACGCAACAACCATTCCAGATACTAAAGCATAAGAAGGCTTCTTAAAATTGTATTCCGAATTCATTCAGGTATTTGGACAAATATTTGGTGGTTAGTTCAAAACTTAGAACACAGAGTCATAATTGAAGAGTCAATTCCGATATAGACAACTTCAATGACATCAGAACGTATTTAAACTACTAACAGATCCACAATCATCATCCTACTTTCACTCAAAACTGTTGATCACAAATCTCGGATCCAACTCAATAAAACAGAGCAATGATGTACATCCCTCGGAGTCTGTCTTTGGCCACGAACAGTGATGCAATAGCAGACTGAGGTCTCGGAGGCGTCGTCACAGGTGATCTACGTCTGATAAGAAGCTCCAATATGAGCTCGTCAGACTTCATGGCCTAAACATTTGAAGAGGTCAGGACCATCACGAGACACGGAACTGCACATTGACACCCGATGGAAGATGAAAATGAGGAAGTCCGATTGCATGGGACGACTTTGTTCCATCAAATTCTTAATTTTTTTTTGGTTTAGGTTTGACGGTTTTGAATGATCAACCGGTGATTCTCAGCGATGGAAAGTGTACGAACTTTGAAAAGCATTTGAAATGTGATCTTATATGGTGGATATGGGGATGGGGGTCTTTGGGTGGAGGGATTTGAAACTTTGACGCGAAAACCCATTTTCATATTCTCATGCTCGGAAGATAAAGATAAAAATCATAGTCGTTGTTGCAGTGTCCATTGTTCATGCAAGTATCGGACTTTCTCTCTTGGCTCTCTTAGGTTTTAAAGTTCGAAATGCTTTTGGTCTCTCGAGTAGGCTTTTTCGGTATGTTCGGAGAGAGAGGTGATTAGCGTATCTACAAAAGCCATATAATCTAAGGAACAAAATGACTTCAAAATGCCAAACTTTATGAACTAAAAGTGCCTCATGAGGAAATATGAGGAAAGTGAAAAGGCCAAGATTGCTTCATGAACCTTCTATTGCTAAAAAATGTTATATCATCAACATTCAATACTTTGTCACTTGTATTTACTTAAAGTTGGAATTTACAGTCCGATTATGAAATCAGGTAACATAACTCGAAGAAAAATTTGTTCTCAGTGATGGCTAATTTTGCATAATCTCTGGATTGGCAAATTAATATATTTGTATGAAAAGGGAAAGAAAAAATAAAAGGACCCAACATCGAAAGCATTGACTGTGCTCATTTTAGACTATTTTTTTTTTTTTTAAATTTTGATTACTGCTCAAGTCATAACAACTTGTGATTGTGTTCATTGCGTCATAAACATGTCCCGTTTGAACAAACTTGAGCTTTCTACATTAGACAGTGATTTGGGAAGTAATTAAATTGCAAATCTGTTAAAAATTGGAAGTGGGTCTACTACCGGTCAATTGACTTACAATTTATATGAAGCAGGTTTTGCTGCTTTCTTAAAGTCTTTGAGGAGTGATGCTAGTCGGAAGTTGTAGTCGAGCATGCAAGCAGACTGATGAGTGATGACGATGTCTCGTTTGCTCAACCCCAAATCCGTCCACACGGCAGATTACAAGCATGTCTCTGATGCCATTTTTATTTTGATATATGTTGTGAAAAGAGCAAACTGTTAGCTGGGTTCACTCTTATGTGGAGGAAGCTCAATGAGTTGCAAGCCCAAAAAGGGCTTGAGCCCATATTATATGAGAAAATATGGTTTTTCACTATCTATATAAAGAGGTGGCCGCAAAAAAAAGAAAGAAAAGGAAACAATAACTAGAGAAAAAGAGAAAGCAGAAAATCTGAGGTTTTGGGCAATATCTGATTTACATCAAGTTAGCGTCGGAGGTCGATTCGTGATCTGATTGAGCTGAAATTTTGTCAGCATGTTCGTGGCGCTATTTAATTGAATTTGAACGGTTTGATTTTTGTTTGAAGCTCCATACATCATATTTTTCGTGTATTGATCAAAACATGCATTTTTTGTCAGATTTATCCTTGATATCTTGTGAAGTTCATGTGTATTACCAAGAATTATGTTCTTGAGGTGTTTGTTGCTATGTACCTCTAGTATTTGTTAGAGAAGAATAATTTTATTGATAGTGAAGATTTTCAGGTGGACTCTGGTCCCGTGGTTTTTTATCTCCTCATATCGAGAAGGTTTTCCACGTAAAAAATCGTCTTGTGTTCGTGTGCTTGGTATTTATTTTACTCTACTATATCGATTCCTATTAGGTTTACACAAGATGGGAGATTATTTTATTCCGCTGCGTTGATTCGATATTTTTTAAATTATTATTATTCTCCCATCATAGTGGTATCAAAGCATCAGGTTATTGCTTGATTTTTCTGCCTTGTGTTAAACAATGGAAACAAATACGAGTAGAATGGTTACACTGAATGGTTTGAATTATCATATTTGGAAAGGGAAGATGAACGATCTTTTATATGTAAAAGATTTTTATTTGCCTGTATTTGCTAAAGAGAAACCAGAGAATAAAACTGATGTTGAATGGTCTATATTTCATCGTCAAGTGTCTGGTTATATCAGGCAGTGAGTAGATGATAATGTTTTGAAACATATTATTGATGAAACACATGCACGCAATTTATGGGATAAGCTCGAACAGTTATTTGCTCGAAAGACTGGGAATAATAAGTTATTTTTTATAAAACAGATGATGGCTCTGAGATATCATGATGGTACTCGTTTGACTGATTATTTAAATTCCTTTCAAGGAATTGTAAATCAGTTGGCTACAATGGGAATCAAGTTTGATGATGAGATACAAGCACTATGGTTGCTTGGTACTTTGCCGGACTCATGGGAGACGTTGCGAACATCTTTGTCTAATTCTACCCAAGATGATTCGATTACCATGGATTTAGCCAAGAATAGTATTTTGAATGAAGAGATGAGAAGAAAGACACAAGGATCGTCCTCTTCACATTATAATGCCTTGGTTGTTGAGAAAAAGGGGGAGAAGTGAGTCTCGAGGTCCAAGAAATAGAGATAAAAGTCGAGACAAAAGTAGAGGTAAGTATAATAAATTTGCTAATGTTGAGTGCCATTATTGTCATTATAAGGGACATATTCAGAGGTTTTGTCGCCAGTTAAAAAGGGAGAAACAAAAGGAGAAAGGTAAATAGAAGAAAAGTGATAATAACAGTGATGACAATAATGCTGCTGCACTTAAAGAAGACTTTCTCACATTTTGATAGTGATGTGGTGAATTTTGTTTCTCATGAGACCAGTTGGGTAATTGATAGTGGTGCTTCGTTCATGCTACGTCTCGTAGGGATTAGCTAAAGCTGTGAAGATGGGAAACAATGGACTAGCTCAAGCTATAGGTATCAGTGATGTGTGCCTAGCAACTAGCAATGTCACGAGGTTAGTATTGAATAATGTTAAACATGTACCTGATATCCACTTGAATTTGATTTCTACAGGCAAGTTGGATGATGAGGGGTATTGCAGCACTTTCAGTAATGATCAATGAAAGCTCACCAAAGGTTCTCTTGTTGTAGCTAGAGGTGAAAAATATTCTTCGTTGTATATTATGCAGGCAAAGTTGTCCACAGACAAAATTAATGCAGTAGACAGCGAAGATGCAGCTGAGTTATGGCATAAGAGGCTCAGTCACATCAGTGAGAAGGGTTTGTCAATATTGGCCAAGAAGAAGCTCCTTTCAGGATTGAAAAGTTCAGCGCTAAAAAAGTATGTTCACTATTTAGCAAGAAAACATAACAAAGTTGCATTTAAAAGCTCCCATCCTTTAAGAAAGTCAGGTATACTTAATTTAGTGCATCCTGATGTTTGCGGTCCTATGAAAACAAAATCACTTTGTGGCTCTCTTTATTTTGTTACTTTTATAAATGATTTTTCAAGGAAAATTTGGATTTATACCTTGAAAACTAAAAATCAAGTGTTAAATGCTTTTAAGCAATTTCAGGCTTCAGTTGAAAGACAGACTGGAAAGAAATTGAAATGCATCAGAATTGATAACGAGGGAGAGTATATTGGACCTTTTGATGAATATTGCAGACAACAAGGTATTCGACATCAAAAGACACCTCCCAAGACGCCTCAGTTAAATGGCTTAGTTGAGAGAATGAACAGAACACTGGTTGAAAAGGTAAGATGCTTACTTTCACAGTCAAAATTACCTAGATCCTTTTGGGGTGAGGCTTTAAGTACAATTGTGCATGTATTAAATCTTACTTCATGCATTCCTTTAGAGTTTGATGTTCCTAATAGAGTTTGGATAGGCAAAGAAGTTTCTTATGATTATTTGCGTGTATTTGGGTGCAAAGCACTTGTGCATGTTCCCAAAGATGAGAGGTCTAAACTTGATGTGAAAACACGACAATGCATATTTATTGGTTATGAACAAGATATGCTTGGCTACAAATTTTATGATCCACTTGAAAAGAAAATTGTAAGAAGCAAATACGTTGTGTTTATGGAAGATTAAACAATAGAGGATATTAAGAAATCGAAGATGATTTAAATACCACAGGTTAGTGATAATCTGGTTGATTTAGATCCAGTTCCTCTTACAAATATTTTTACACAGGTTGATGAAGAGCAGTAGGAAATCAATGTTCCAAATAACGCACATGTTCCTGAACATGTTGAAATAGATAATACTATTCCTGAACCAGAGGCTCAATTAGATGTTCCACTGGATGTTCCAGTCCGGAAATCCGTTAGAAACTGACGACCTTCCACCAGGTATTCTGAAAATGAGTATGTATTATTGACTGATGCAGGCAAACCGGAGTGCTATGCAGAAGTAATAGAAGATGAGTACAAAAGCAATTGGTTCGATACTATGCGAGATGAGATACAGTCACTTTATGATAATCATACTTTTGAGTTTGTGAAGTTACCTAAAGGTAAAAGAACTTTGAAGAACAAGTGGGTATATAGGTTGAAGCAAGATGAACATACTTTACAACCGCAGTACAAAGCTAGATTGGTTTTTAAGGGATTCGATCAGAGAAAGGGTATTGATTTTAATGATATATTTTCTCCGGTAGTGAAAATGTGTTCTATCCGTGTGATACTAGGCTTAGCAGTTAGCCTAGATTTAGAAATTAAGCAAATGGATGTTAAAACGGTCTTCCTACATGGCAACTTGGAGGAAGAGATATACATGGAACAACCTAAGGATTTCAAGGTGAAAGGGAAAGGGGATTATGTGTGCAAATTGAAGAAAAATCTCTATGGCTTAAAACAAGCACCGAGGCAATGGTATAAGAAATTTGTATCAGTTATGACAAAATATGGCTATAAGAAGACTTCATTAGATAACTGTGTGTTTGTCCAAAATTTTTTTGATGATGACTTTATTATTCTCTTGCTTTATGTTGATGATATGCTGATTATTGGCATGAATGCTTCAAGAATTGAGTTATTGAAGAAACAGTTGAACGAGTCTTTTGCCATAAAAGACTTGGGCTCGGCGAAGCAGATTCTTGGCATTAGAATTATCCAAGACAGAGATGCTAAGAAGTTGCTTTTGTCGCAAGAGAAATATATCGAGAAGATCCTTCATAAATTTTACATGGACAAGGCTAAAGTTATTAGTACTCCTCTTGCTGCCCACTTTAACTTAAATATGATGCAAAATCCTACTACTGATAAAAAAAAGAGAAAGATATGGAAAGTGTTCCATATACTTCAGCTATAGGAAGCTTAATGTATGCGATGGTATGTACACACCCAGACTTGGTGCATGCAGTTGGCGTTGTTAGTCACTATTTGTCAAATTTAGGCAGAGAGCACTGGAATGCAGTGAAGTGGATTATGAGATATCTTCGGGGAACTTCAAATTTGAAACTCAGTTTCGGGACCGGGAAACTTGAGTTAGTTGGATACATAGATTCCGACTTGGCAGAAGATATTGATACTCGTAAATCTACTTCTAGTTATTTGATTTCTTTTGCGGGTGGAGCTATATCATGGAAGTCAAGATTGCAGAAGTGTGTTACACTTTATACAACCGAAGCTGAATTTATTGCAGCGATTGAAGCTAGTAAAGAGATGCTATGGATGAAGAAGTTTTTAGAAGAACTTGGGTTCAAGCAAAAGAGGTATGTGCTATTTTGTGATAATCAAAGCGCAAGTCATCTTGGTAAGAATTCATCTTTTCATTCTAAATCAAAACATATTGATGTTATATATCATTGAATAAGGGATGTTCTAGATGAAAAGTTGTTGGAACTTGAGAAAATTCATACAGATCATAATAACTCCGATATGATGACGAAGACTCTACCAAGAGAGAAGCTTGAATATTGCCATTTGATAGCAAGGATGGTGAATCCCTCCACATTGTCGTGAGGGGGAGATTTGTTAGCTGTATTTACTCCTATGTGGAGGAAGCCTAATAAGTTGCGAGCCCAAAAAAGGCTTGAGCCCATATGATAAGTTATATGAGGAAATAGAGTTTCTTACTATATATATCAAGAGGTAGCCGCAAAAAAAAAAAAAAAAAGGAAACGGTAACAAGAGAAAAAGAGAAAAGCAGAAAATTTGGGGTTTGGGACAATATCGGATTTACATCAAGCTAGCGTTGAAGGTCGATTTGTGGTCCGATTGAGCTGAAATTTTGTCAGCATGTTCATGGCGCTATTTAATTGAATCTAAATGGTTTGATTTTCGTTTGAAGCTCCATACATCAGGTTTTTCATGGATTGATCAAAACCTGCGTTTTTGGTCAGATTTATCCTTGATATCTTGTGAAGTTCATGTGTATTGCCAAGAATTATGTTCTTGAGGCGTTTGTTGCTATGTACCTCTAGTATTTGCTAGAGAAGAACAATTTTATTGATAGTGAAGATTTTCAGGTGAACTCTGGTCCCGTGGTTTTTTATCTCCTCATATTGAGGAGGTTTTCCACGTAAAAAATTGTCTTGTGTTCGTGTGCTTGGTATTTATTTTACTTTAATATATCGATTCCTATTAGGTTTACACAAGATGGGAGATTATTTTATTCCGTTGCATTGATTCGATATTTTTCAAATTATTATTATTCTCCCATCACAAACCTGCAATAGGCAACGATTAGATTAGCGGAAAATAGGGTATAATTGAGTTGAGTTTGTTTTTTTTTGGCCAAATAATGAGTCAAATTGAGTAGAACTCGAGCTCGACCAATGCCCGTTATCAAGTGCCCTGTAATAGACCCATATGTGCGATCAAGCTTTGATTACCCAAGTTCAACCTCGACTTTGGGAAATCATTAGTAGGCTCAAGCTCAACTCACATTAAGCCGATTAGTCTATACATTATTGTATGAATGTGTAGTTTCAACTTCTTTTTCAACTAGGCAGCGCTTGTATGGAGTATATTATTTTACAGTAAAATGTTTTTTTTTCCCCATTTTTCGGTATTCGATATGGAAAGATTAGTAGTCAAAAGCAAAATGACTTCACTTAAGAAGAAAACCAATTTCTTTTCACCGAAGAAAGTCCCAAGATTAGCATGGTGAGCCACGGGATAGAAGACGTCGGTACATCAGAAATAGGGTCGTCCACCATGTCCCTTATTCAGTCTTTTGATGGAATCTAACAGTCCCGTCACTTTCATTAACCCAACCCTAAGCGCTCCTTCTCTTCACCCAAATTCATTTGACTCTAAACGAGAAAAGAGACTGGTTTCTGATAAGGGCATCGACCATTGATTCTCTATGTCTCGATAATCAAGAATGGTCTGCTTTAGAGATGGGAGTAGGTGGAAGGACGCAAGAAAGCTGCAAGGAGTTAATATGAACGCTCTCCATTTCTCACAATTGAAGAACCAGATGTGTGTGAGGTAGGAGAGAGGAGCCAAATTTGGAAACCTGCCCTTGTACGAGCTGTGACTTTACGCCTTCAAGGAAAGGAAGAAGTAAAGAGAGACAGGAGGATTAGGGTTTCGGTCTCTCTTCTTCCCTTTTTCTTCATCTGGTCAAAGGAAGAACACCCGCAAGGCATTTTAATTTCGAACAAAGGAACACTAGCTCTTTTCCTTTTTCCTTTTTTTTTTTTTAATCCTGAAGTTCGTGCATTTTTAGAGCACCAGTTCTTAATATAGGCCTAAGTTTGCTCATTTTTAGAGCACAAGAATAACATTAGTGCACACTTCTGTGATAATCAATTTCGAACAAAATAAGAGTGCTTTACACAAGAACCCATTCGTTGGAGTTTTCGAGGAATGATACTTAGTCCAGCGCTGTAGGCAATGATGAGTGATGACGACTTGGTGTTCGCTCATTCTCAAATCTATTCCCCACAGCATTACAAGCACGTCGTTAATGTCATTATAATTTTGAATATGTGTTCTAATAGCGTAAAAAGAGAAAACACAAAAAAGACAATCAGATAAGTGGACAATGGGATGTAATTGAGTTAAGCTTCCTTTTTTTTTTTTGGGCCAAATAATGTGTCAAATTGAGTAGACCTGGAGCTCGACCAAACCAATTATCAAGCGCCTTGTGATAGACCCTTTTTTGCGATCAACCTTAATTACCGAATTTCATGCTTGGGTTTGGGAAATTTTTAATAGGCTCAAGCTACTCCGATCAACTCGATTAATCTATATATTATTGTTTGGACTTGAATTAGGACGTTTTGTCCCCCTTTCTCAGTGTTTAATATGGAAAAATAAGTTGTTCAGAGGAAAAAGACTAGAAAACCAATTTCTTTTCCAGAAAATAGTCCGGCTCTGAGTTCAGAACAAGATTAGCACGGTGAGCTATGAAATTGAAGATTAGCACCATGTCCCTCTATCAGTCTTTTATGGCATCTAACAACCCCGTCACTTTCATGCATTAACCCAGTGCTCTCTTTTCATCCGTCTCATTCGACTCTGAAATTCTCATGCTCCTCAAAATAGAACTGCTGAACTTCTTTTCTTTAATACAAGGAAAGAGACTTGTCATTCATGAGGGCATTGATCATTAATGCTCTCCAATCTCCATCAGCTATCCGCTTTTTGATGCTGGAGGTGGAAGAGGAAGAGGCGACAGGGCTGCAAGTAGTAATGCTGAATTTACTTCTTTAAAAATGAAGGAAAGAGACTTGCTGAAATTCTTTTCTTTATTACAAAGGAAAGAGACTTGTCATTCATGAGGGCATTGATCATTAATGCTCTCTATCCACTTTTGATGCTGGTGACTGGTGACCATGCAAGGAGTTACTCAAGAGAGGATCGAAACTTGGAAACCCGCCCTTACACAAGCCATAAGTTTCTCTACCTACCGTGATTCTTGAGATTCTCGCTGCTACCAGGAAGCGGGGGAAGGGCGTGGCCCCCGGCGACGGAGGGCGGTGCGGGTCGTGACTGAGAGACATGGGAGGAGAAGGAGGGAACTTGATGATGATGAAATGTTGTACATCGAGAATTCAAAAGACTTTTCCATCTAGAAGATTATGAGCCAAAAATTTTATCTTTCAAAAGTTGGAGGATATGAAGAGAAGCTGCAGTACAAGCACTAATTTATTACCGTCCTTGCTTCTGTCTGAAGTTGCATTAGATGAAAGACTGTGTTAGTCTGCGAGCTGTTTCTTACAAATTTCGCGCTACAGTTTTAAGTGTGAAAATGAGTAGTGTAGCTTCCGCAAGGTGTTTAGCATACACTTAATCGTCGTGACACTCGTTGATCTCCTCGGAGACCCTGCAGATTGAAAAGGATCCTCCCTGCACGTCGGGCGTGCATGGTTGCGTTTTTAAATTTTGTTCATGAACATATTTTTTATTTTTTGTTTCCAGAAACAAAAACAAAAAAAAATAGAAACGCGTTTGTTTGCGTTTTTGTTCAAAATCTGTTTTTTTGTTCCGGGAACAAAATTAGAACAGAAATAAGGAACAAAAAAACCTTTTTTTTTTTTTTTTTTTTTTTGTTCCATAAACACTTTTGAAGAACAAATTTTCTCTCATTTCTTTTCTTCTCTTTTTTTTTTTTCTTCTTCTTTTTTTCTTCTTTTTTCTTTGGCCGGTCGCCGGCCTCGGCCATGGCTGGCAACCAGCTGTCAAGGGCCGGCGACCTCGCCGGGGGTCGTTGGCCCCGGCTAAGCCAAGCGTCGCCGGCCCTTGGCGAGGCTCGCCGGCCCTCGGCGCGGGGCGAGGCTGCCGACGATTGGCGAAAAGAAAAATAATAAAAAATAAAAATATTCAAAAAATTAAAGAAACAAAAAAAAGAATACAAATTTACCAAACGCGTTTTTACGGTAAAAATTATTCTCCGGAACATAAATAGTTTTTCTATTTTTGTTCCCCGGAACAATTTTTGAACAGAAACATAAACAAACACCTTATCACGCCCGATCCTCGGACGCGTGCACATCCTTCCGATTGGTCGATTTTAGAATGCGATATCCCAGGACTATGTATCGCCGACCCTTTATAATTATTAAGCACATGCGGAAGCAGTTATAAATCCCCAGACAATAAAACAATGGGATAGGAAAGTATGCCATAATTTTCATATTGAAATTCATAACCACACTTTCATTAACAGCACAACTCATAGCATAATTACAATACTATTCACAACGCATTTGTCTCACACCTATCTACACTAAGACAAGGTTTACAAAAGGGATGGGATCTCAGTCCACATCCGGGTTATACTCAAAATCCCTCCTTGGGTCATCAACTTCTTTAAAAGTCTTTCTTCTCTTCAGGTTCCTCCTCCTCAGCTTCTCCTTAGGGTCCTGAAATGGTTATTCAATAACCAATGAGACCACGTCTCAGCGAGTCCTACCCTCTAAGACTCGATTAGTAAGAAAATACGCCTTGAGGGCTGCCTAAGCACATCATGGGTCAGAGGGCTTACCTTGGCCTCAGTTTCCTTCCTGCAAGTCAGTTCAAATAATAAATATTGACAATCATAGCATCCAACCAATCAGATCGACTTAACGATCAATCGACTCAGTCGATTACATGTCATCAAAACCATTACATGGTCATCCCGTCTCTTCATTCTTGACTCTAAATCACGACCCTATAGGCATAATTTATTTTTAGTGGAATCACGGCCCCACTCGGCAAATTTTCTAAACTTGGTGGCATCACGGCCCCACCTGGCAAATGTTCTCAACTTGGTGGCATCACGGCCCCACCTGGCAATTTTCTCAACTTGGTGGCATCACGGCCCCACCTGGCAATTTTTCTCAACTTGGTGGCATCACGGCCCCACCTGGCAATTTTTCTCAACTTGGTGGCATCACGGCCCCACCTGGCAATCTTTAATCCAACTCACAACCTCACACAGTTACTTTCCTTTCAAGTACCGACATTTTCCCAATTTTGGGACAAATTCTCATATTCACCAATTTCACAAAAAATTCATAATCTGATGCTCGAATAAATAAACAGAAAGCACCATTGGAATCAGCACAAAATTTCGGTCGTCGGCTTTATCCCAGCTAATTTCCGGAAAATAAATAATTAATTAGATAATTACGGAAAATATTAAATAAATGCAATAAATCCAACTTAGGCCCGTTATAGCCTAATTGGAAGCCGATCTGAACCCGGAAAATTACCGAGACTCGTTCCATAAATAACATGGCATGCCTACTTGCTAATGTCTATTTATAACCACCTAACATGCATCATTAAGTCTCTAATTTAATTGATCTAAACTAATCTAACCACCTAATTGCATTTAATTAAATCTAACCAACCCTAAACGAATTTAGCAAACTAATAAAGCATTAGTGAGTAAAACTCACTTGACAAAAGCGGAGATCGAATCACCGCACGGCGACGCGACGGCGGCCGAAATGGACTTTCGACGACAACGGCGGACTTGGACCGGGCCTTGACCTTGGCCCAACAAATCTCAGCCCAATGAGATTTGTTCTTGCACTGGAATGGGCTGGACCTGCTGAATTTCTGGACTGAACTAACTGTGCTAGCTGAACTGGGCTTGCTGGTCTTGTGCTGAATTCTGTGGCCCAAAGGACTGAACATCACATGGGCTGCTGAGCTGGGCCTGGCGAGAGAAAGACGTGGGCCTATCTTCGGTCTTCGCTGGAGGTGCTGCGACTTCAGCCAATCAATTCCTTCGGCGGTTGAGGTGAGCTGCAGTGGATTTGCTCGGTTGACTCAACAAATTGGAAGGAGCGGACGCGGCTGATGCTGGGTGAAGACACGAAGGTTGGTGCAAATTACAGAGGTCAACCGCAAGACCTCGGTGGAGTTGGCCACGTGATGGTGTGGCGTGAAGACCGAAGGGGAGCAAGACTGGCGAACGGTCTTCGTGGGCTTCAATTCTGAGGAAATTGCTGAGTCCGCGCGGGGCTTCACTGGCAGGGAGGAGTCCACGCTGGTGATTGAAGGAGAGAAGCTGACCGAATAGAAGCTGGCTTCGGTCTTCGTGGACTCCACGATATGCTCGGGCTGAAGACGTTGGACTCGAGCTTCGGCGGTTTCGTTTGCTGACCGAAGCAGAAGGAGGAGCGGGCAGGTGGCGCGGATGAGGGGCAGTTTCGCTGGACTGCCGGTGGCTGACTTTTGGTGGAGGCTGGCGTGAGTGGCCGACCAAAGTTGATGATGCCTTCGGTGAACTGATTTGAAGGCACGAAGGAAGACCGAAGATGAGTGGTCTTCGCTGGAGATGCTGGCGTGAGCTTCAGTTTCCGAAGAGAAGAGCTGCAGGTTCTCCACCGAAGAAAATGAAAGCGGAATGGCAGAGAATCGAGAAATCGAGAGGAAGAGGATGGGGATGAACGGTGGGGTAGGTATGAGGGAGAGATTAGAGATAGATAAGAGATGGAGAACACTGGGCGATATTTTCTTGAAATATCTTTCAAGTATCCTGTAAGTATAATCCCACTGGCGCCGATGGCCCACCAAAACACTTCTCACTTTCCAATTGGTCCAAAATGGCTTTAGGAGGAGGGAGCTGAATTTTAAAAATCTCAACTTGGAAATTCATCCCATCCAAATTTCATCTTAAATGGCCCTCACAAAAAATCAATTTGTCCTCCATCAATTACTTCTGGCATTTTTCCTCACTCAAGTATCCTTCATATTTCTCAATTTCACAATCGAAAACCATCTTCAACATTTTCTGCACTAAAATAACCCGACGACTTTTTCCCAAAAAGTGTCGGTTGTCGAAAAAAATCTTTTAAGGCGAGTCGATACTCCTAAAATTTATTGTGACATGGCCAAAACTTCAATTTCTGAAATCGGACTCGGGTGGCGGTTAATTTTCATTCGGCGCGTTTTTAGCGTGACCTAGACTATCGGGTAGTTTTCAGAACTTTTTAAGGCAAATGACCCGTGGTCGATTTTCTTCGAGCCACTATGAACCCACTCGACTCAATGGCGACTCTTGATTGTCGTGAAAATCTCGAGGATTCAATTACGGACACAGGGTACCAAAACAATAAGAAAATCAGTCTAGTGTTGGCCGACGAGAATTTTCTAATTCAGTGGTGTCACCCACGATTAGTCACATGTCTCTATCGATCCAGTCTATCTCTGATTTCAAATCGATTTTTTTACCGTGCCGTAGTGACCTCTAAAGATGGACACGGTCACGGCTCGATTCGATCGAGTTACCGAGTCTATTGCCTTAAAATTCCTTAATAATTTCCCATATAGTCTAGTTATCTCGAGTGATCGGCTCTGAGAATAACCCTATAGACGCGTCAATGAAATGCCCGATTTATTCAGTAGAAGACAGGGTTGAAAATTTGGGATGTCACAAACACACCCGTCAACATTCGAGACTTGAGAGAGAGAGAGAGAGAGAGATTGGGACAGATATCGGTCCACGAGTGACGTCGGTCTGTGGCGGCGGCCATACGGAGGAGGGAGAGAGAGTGAAATGGACAAGCGTTTTTAGTTTCAGTCGGAACCAACTACCCCCCTCTTTTAACTTCTGGAAGGCAGGCGAGTAGTCTCATTCGGACTCTCAAAGTTGGAGTAATGGAAGAAATCTTCGCCCATCTCATTTGCTCTTTAACGTTGAGTGATGGAAGACGCAACAGGTAGAGAGAGACAGAGAGAAAGACGAATTTGAAAATGCCTTAAAATGTGGGGTTGGTGAGTAAAACAACTTCTGGGATTGAGAGTAGACTGCCATGAAACTGGAACCCGAACATGGAAACCTGCATGACCTGTGTGGCCAGCAAATGAGTAGGTAGGAAATAATTATTTCGGTTCCATTTCATTCTTTTCTTTAATTAAAGAGCTACAAAAAAAAAGCCCTGCGGGGACCTTTCCTTTTCATTGAAAGTTGAATTATTGTAAATTTTCTTGGAGTCTAGTTAGTGTTATCCATGTATAACGTCATGTGAAAATGTCGTGTGCCCAGAGCGTTCATGTGACGTGATTACTTTTTGAGAAGCTACAAAAGAAAGGCCTGAAGCAATGGTTTTTTTTTTTCTCTGGCGAAAACAAAAGTGCTTTTTGTTTTTCATTCTTTTTGAATATTAAAAAGTTAAATTAATCTATTATTTTTTATTATTGGGTCGTTCTCTTTTGATCACTCGGGCGTGTTCCCATTGCACTCCAAGAGAGAAAACCTCTCTCTTCCCTTTCATTAAAACCAGGCAAGGAGGGTTCCCAATGCCACTACAAGACACCACCTATGTAGCGCGGACACTCTCTGGAAGCCTTCGTGTCGTGTCCGACACTCCGACACGTGTCCGACACGCGGTTAACAAGTGTCGAAAAATCCAACACGTGGTCAACTTTTTCCGACACGCTCGACACGCGAGTCTAGAATTCCGACACGCATTGAGTCAATTTTAAAAATTTCTAATACTTGAAGGGTCAAAATATAAGTATACACAAAAAAAGTAATAAAAGAAGTAATAAAATTGCTATAAATATAGACGCATGGGATCAATTTTTTTTTTTCAGTTTTGTTTTGTTCGAATTGTTTTATTTTTTAAAAAGTCTTTTACTATGAAAGAAGTAATAAAAAAATGCTATATATGATAAATAAATAAATTTCAAAATATCATTTCAGCATTTTTTTTTTAAACAATGTTTTTTTTTCTAAGTTTTGTGTATTATTGTAACAAATTAAAATAATGAATGATATTATTTAATATTTTTCGTGTAAATTAATCCTAGACTATTTTTATTATTATTTACTTCTGTATTTATATATAAAATATATTTAATATATAACGTGTCGAAATGTATCAAAATTCTCTATTTTTAAGAAATGATGTGTCGGCGTGTTGTGTCGTATCGTGTCGTGTCGTATCGTGTATCCATGTCGATGCTACATAAGACACCACTAGCTAGGGGCCCCACCTTGATTTACTTGGGCGGGATGCCTTGGCAGAATGTCAGATACTTTTGCCCTAGCTTGGTATCCCTTATAAATAAACTCAACGGCTCCGTGACTCTTAGAGTTTTCAGATTACGTGGTGAGTGCGTTTTCTCCCTCTTTCCTCGTCTCTCATCTTGTCTCTCGACTTCTCTACCCTCTCTCTCTCTCCATGGATTTACCTGATGTGTTTTGTTCTTCTTCGACTTTTTTTCAAATGCCCTCACACGAGTCACTTGAGGTATCTCCTTCTTCTTCAACTTTTTCTCTAAATTGTGGAGATGGCGATCCGTAAGCGTTGGGTCTGACGCTTGTTAGCCACACTACGTCGATTGCCTCCGGTTGGCTCTCGGACCTCGGCAACCAGCCTCATGTAGTCAGCCTTGATGCCGAGTGGGTAGGTGAGAACCCCACCGCTACCCTTCAGCTTTCAACGGGGGATAAATGCCTGGTATATCAACTTTGGGTGCGCATGATAAAATTTCTAAAACAGAAATTGATTTCTGGCCAGAAATTGATTTCTCAATTTCTATTTCAGAAACTGAGAAGCTAAAAATTTTAGCTTCTGATTTCTTCTTTAAATCTATTTCTGGAATAGAAATATATTTCAGAAATAGAAAAATCAAATTGTGTTACCAAACAGATTTCTGTTCCAAACCTGTTCCGGGGAACAAAGAAACAGAGAAATTAAGAAATAGAAATTTTATCATGCGCAGCCTTATATGCTGACCCGAGCGTGGATACCATATTAGACGAGTGTGCAGAGTCAAGCGACCAACAGAGTGAATAAGACATTTTTAGATATTGAGTATTTTCTATTGTATGATGTATTAACTCGCATTTTTCGTACTAATTATATTCGAATATGCATGGATGCCCTCTTCTCTCTCTCTCTCACACGCCTCCGTTACTCTCTCTATGCTCAATTGCTCATTGATGCCCGTGTGATGTGATGAACGAACGACTGCCGTATTAGTATGTAAATTCTGGCCTCAACTAACGTATTTATTAAAAGGTGAATCTTCCTTCAAAGAGTCCTGGTAGAAGCTCAGAAAAACCTATTTAGTTCCAAGCCTAAAACTCATCCTTTTTATACGTGGGTATGTTATACAAACTAACAAAGCCATAAATACCCGCCAAAGAATGATGAAACGTTGCTCATGGAGAAATTTGAAAGGCTTTTCAGTCACCAGCATATTATGAGGCAAAAATTCACATTCGATGGTGTCCCGAGACGGTTGGCAAAGACATCTACTTACAGTAACCTAAAAAAGCTCAATGCACTATAAAAGCGAGATGCGTTCCTAGCGCACCCTTCGGTTCAGCATTTTCAAGGGGCTTTTAGGCCTGAAAGCCCCTTGGAGAAATGCTGGACTATTTGGTTCAACTTTGAAGCCGGCTTTCAGCTTTCAACTTGCCTTCAAAATGCTAAAAGTCCAAAGCTGGTAGGGACTAGCTTTAGGCTTTCAGCATTTTGCCAAATGCTGAAATTATTTACCAAACACAATTGCATTTCCCAAAGTAGCTTTGGGCTTTCAGCATTTGCATTGGACTCAAAGCCCCTTGCAAATGTTGAACCAAACGCAGCCTCCGTCCTAGTACTACAAGAGAGGAGAGTGAAAATTCTCATCAGTCTTTCCTTTTATCGAGAACAGGTGTAGGATTGGAATATCCCAATGCGCAATCTCTCTCCTTATTCTCACTAAAGTAAGTCTACCTGCCTCCTTTAATTCTTTCTTGAATTCAAGAAAGAGCATCGAAGCCTTTCTTTCTCAATTTGTCTTCCATCGTCACTCTCTCATCATTCATTGCACACTCTCACCATCCGTTGCAAAAGGACGAAATTACACATGAAAGGGAAGGGCAGGCTGCCGATCCCATGTGCTCCTCTATGTGGATCGTTCTACGCTCACTCTCCAAGGGAAGCTATTTATGGTTTGGTGATGTCATGGCTTTATTTGCAGTAATGCTGCAGGCACGTCTGAAATGCAAAGAGAATACATACAATAAAATTGATTAGTGTATAATATGTCTTTCGAATATATAAGTATAAAACAAAACCAAAAAAAAAAAAAAAAATAGAGAGAGTAGATATTATTTTTAGATGTGTATGATATATGTCGAGTTTGGGTCACATGAAGTGTTAAAATTGGCACGGGAGGACACTTAAGTGCCAAAACTTCGGAAAAATACACTTAAGTGCTAGTTTCGGAGTAAAGTGAAACACTTAAATGCCACTCCGATCAAAATCCGGCCAAATTGCTGACGTAGCAATTTTCCGGCGAGTTGGGTGCAAAATGGCGTCATTTTGCTCGGCGTGGTGAGAAAATACAAAAAACGACATCGTTTTGTGTCGATGTGTAAATAATTAACATAAAAAATTAATTTAATTTAATTTAAACTTAATTTTAATTTAAAATATTCTAAAAATTAAAAAACCTAAAAAATTAAAAATTAAAAATTAAAAAACCTAAAAAATCAAAAAATAAAATCAAAAAACCTAAAATTCAAAAAAAAAAAAAAGGGTGGGGAGCCGAAGGGGCGGCCGAGGGTTGAGCCCTCGCCACCGCCACCTTCTTGCCACCACCGGGAAGGACCGGCGACGGAGGGGGAGGGTAGGCGGGGTGGCCGACTCTGGCCGACTAGCGACAAAGGCCGCGAGCTTTTGCCGGATTGCGGCGAGGTTGCAACCCTCGTCGCAGATCTGGGCAAGGGCTCATGACCCCTGCCACCTCCCGCCATCGCCGACGAGCATCGGCCGAAGTGGGAGACAACAATTTTATACATATATATGTATAAGTTGTTTTTATACATACATAGTTCGTGATATTTCAAAAGAAGGAATGCTTTTCGGTGAGTCCAATAAATGTGTGGGAGACAACAATTTTATTGAAAGTACTTATCTTGAATTGTTTTGCAAAAAGATTATTAACAGAGGTCTGAAGGGCAATTTTCCGACACCTTAGCTATGCCACGTCAGCAAAATCGCAACAAGTGATTAAAGGATCTAATTACATAAAGTAAAAAGTTTAGAGACTCAATCATACATTTAATAGTAGTTATGGATCAAAAGTGAATTAAATGGAAAAAGAATCAAATGGACTTCTCTATCTCGAGGGACAGAGCTGCATCATCGCTTGTCCGGGAGTTTTTTTTTTTTTCTTTTTTTTTCTGGCCGGTGTTGTTTGGGAGATTCGATTGAAGCTTTTGCAACTAATGTTTTATTAAAGGTGGGAAAATTTCTCCTAATTTTTACTAATACAATTTCGAAAAGTGTTTTTGGGTTACAAGCTAGGGCTCTAGGGGAGAGCCCTCTTCGCAAACAAAATACAGAATCAATCTAATTAATAATTGTCCTTAACGCACTAGATAAGATAGCTATAATTGCTATTATTAAAGAACTAATAGTGCATAAATCCTTATTTTCAGCATGGACGACAAACCTGGAAAGATTGACTAAGTTTAGTGCATGAAAATCAGAGTCCAAAATAGAAAACAACTATTACACAAAGAAAAGCTATAGATCATATATGGTGCAAGCTTGCGCAATTGAAAGGTACACATTAGAGGGTAATTACTCATAACAACTTGGAAATAATACATTTTTCAAAACCCATCAAGAAGTCTTGACAATTGTCTTAAGGTCACATTTTCACATTTCTATGTATGAATTAGTAAGATAGATTTGGGACCCCATTTAGACATCTCTATAGGGTTTGGAATGAATTTGGTATTGGGTTGGCAGGTTTCCTACAATCCATACCCGGTTAATTATATAGCCAAAATTTGTTTCCAAACGAACACTAGCTTATCTAAGCAATTATACTATTTTATACTTGAAATGATAGATATCAATTTATCCAAAATTATCACCAAATTAACTGGGAGAAGGGGCAGATTTGTGTCTCAATTTCAAAATACCCGACTCGATACTGGGACGGATTCGAGCTATTTACTCCTTGCAATCATTGATATGAATTCGAAGCCATGACCAACCTCCATTCGAAGCCAATGAACGACCTCCATCTGCAGCCAAGGGAAATGGGCCACGAGAGAGTTGAAGGCTTTCATGAGAGACGGTGAGATTTTGTTTGTGTTAGAGAGAGAGAGAGAGAGTGTGTACGGGCTTATTAAATGAGGGAGATTGCATTACAGTTGAAGAAGGGTCCTGAAGGCCAATCCATCTTTAATACCACAATAAATCCAACTTCTACAATCGGGTTACTCGAAGTACTCCTATGAATTGATGACAAGAATTTCGTTAAAAGGTGTCTTGGAACACTTATTAACGTAGCAAATTGTATCGATTAATGGCCTATCTTCATGTTCATATCAAGATGGAACGAGCTTCGCTTTTTTTTTTTCCCAATCATGTGATGAAATATTTTAATTTTCATATCATTGGTTATACATAAGATGAGAAAAGTCAGTGTAATGAAATTGGCAAAATTACCTGAATGAGTTGATTAGTAAATGCCCTATCACCTATGGGGAATTTGTCATGAAATTTTTCTTTTTCGTTTCCCTCTTTTCCCTAGCTTCTCAATTATCTTAGATGGAAAATATTATCGTATAACAAATTTTGTGAAGGTTTTAGATGATAATGACCTTTGGAAAATACATAGTTCTTCTATAGATACTCTTCATGGTATCTTTATGTAAATTAGTTCACTCAAGATTATTTTTGTCTTCAAATAAATAGAGTGAGTAACTGTCTGGAACAATTTCGGCTTCTAACATTCGTTTCTTAGTACTTTTTTAAATATTTCGTGCATATCTTTTTCTGAAGAAATTTTAAGAATGATTTCCATCTCATCCTCCTCAGCCTGTTTCAACCCTAACCTAAATTTTCTGCATCCCCCAATTAGGTCAATTCTCTAATAACATATATATCAAAATCATCTCATTTTCCCACAACTTTTTTTTTTTTTTAAAATATTAAGTGATCTTCTCACTCTGACAAAGAAGTGACAAGATCAATTAAAGTACATCTTCCGACCAAAAAAATTAAAGTACATCGATCTATGTTTACTTTTTCGGGTTTTTCCACTATTCCTTGTTCTGAAATTGGATGAAAGTCCCCTCAAACATCATCACAACTGGCGTGGAAGTCCAACCTATGTTGTTTGTGCTTCCGTGTCGTGTCCGTGTCGGAGCGTGTCGGACATGGTCGGACACGTGGTCAATGCGTGTCGGATTTTCCGACACGCGGTCAACTTTTCTCGACACGTGTGTCGACGCGTGTCCGGAAGACTGATGGAGAGTGAAGGCGAGGGAGGACGAGGGAGCAGAGGCAGCGAGTGTCGGCTAGACAAAGCCATGAACAGACCACCGCGATGGCGAGAGATGGCTAGAGAAAGAGCCGAAGAGAGAGAAAGAAGAGAGAAGGCAAACTTCCACCGGCGAGACGAAGCCACGAACGGACCACCGTGATGGCGAGAGACTGCTAGAGAGAGCTGCGAGGGCCGCCACTGTTGCGATGCATCGGCGATGAGAGGAAGAGGAGAGGAGGGAAGGGGGTCGTGCGGTGAGCGGCAAGGAGGAATAGGAAAAGGAGGGCTCGGCGGCTCGCTAGGGTTTTTCATAAAGAAACCCAACAAAAATAAGAAAGCATGAGAGGGAGGGGAAGTGACAGCTTACTTGTCACTATCAAGTGGTGGGGGAGGGAAAAAAGTAAAATCAACTTGGGTGCAGGAGGGAAAAGTAGGGGTATCAAGACCCGAACTGAAAACCGAACCAAACCGCAAATCCGAACAACCGAACCGAAAAATTTGATTTTTTCGGTTCGGTTTTCATCAAAAACCAAAAAATTTATCGGTTCGGTTTTTATCGGTTAACCGAACTGAAAACCGATAAAATCAAATCTAATTCAGTTCTCTCCCGACTCCCATCTCTAGTCCTCTCGTGTCTCTTAGTTTTTATCGGTTTCCATCTGAGTTGAACTCAAAAAAACCAAAAGTTGAAAACTGAAAAACAGAACCAAACTGAACCGAACCGAACTGAAAGTTCAGTTCGGTTCGTTATCGGTCCGGGACTTATTTGTTCGGTTCGGAAATTTTCTCTAACGGTTTGGTTCAGTTCGGTTTTCAAAAAAACCGGGCAGAAAACTGAACCGTTTACACCCCTAGGGAAAGGACGAATGAAAGAAGGGTGGATTTTGGGGATTGTTTATTTAACCGGAAAATTAAATAAATGAAATTAAAAAATAATTTCGAAAATTAAAAGTATTGAATTTTGAATAATGATAAATTTTGGTCATTGTAGGAAATAATGGATTTATTTAAATAAATTGATTCTATTTTCTTATTAATTATTAGTTTCATCAATAACTTTTGTTAAAATTTAAAAAAAGTTTCGCATTAACTATAAATATATCTTTTGAATTTCAAATGAATTGATTTGTTAATATTATTAGTGTAAATTTATTATAGGCTCTTTTTTTAATTAATTATTTATTTATGAATTTGAATCAAATTAATTAAAAATAAAAATATTCATTTAATATATAACGTGTCGCAACGTGTCGGAATTCTCTATTTTTTAAAAATGACGTGTCGACGTGTCGTGTCGTGTTGGACACTCGTGTCATGTCACGTGTCGGTGTCGGTGCTACATAGAGTCCAACCACGATGCTCCAAGCTCTCTTTCACCTCGTTCGGATTCGAGCAGAGCAAGCAAAGCACAAAAGCACTTCGGACGTTGATTCTTATTAGTTTGTCCTACTAACGGTGTCCAACAATATTAAGCTTATTAAAAAGGGTAATTGATGTTTCTCCTATTTAATTGAAGTTAAATAAGTAAATTTGAAATAATCAAAATGGTCCGCACACCATTTGATCGCTAAATAAAATATGTATTGTCAAGATGAAAGCCCAAAAAGTGTTTGTGCTTTACTTGTCCTTAAATTCGAAAGACTTGTAGAGCTTGAAGTATTGTCTTTGGACCTCATCTTCTGGAAGAAAGAACGGTGCAACATGAAGCATTTAATTTTCATCGATGGATCTTGCTTTATTTACTTTCCTTCTTTGCAATTCTTACTTTCGTTGCTGACTATGAACACCGTGACGACATAGCACATGCTATTGCCACCTGACCTGTTATGTAATTAGTAAAAAGAATTTAGTACCCTTTTAATATTAGTGAAGCTACTCATTGCTACAGCAATAGATAATACCCACAAGTGAAATAAAATATAAGCAATATATTTCCCTGAAATTTAATACATATTTATAAGATCCTTGAATAATGTGTCTGAGTTCATTTAAGATATAGATGTTTTCAAATAAAGTTACGAGAATGTCAAATTTTACGCTCACTTTTCTTATTGCCAAACCCCATTTTCCTCTTTCCAAAATTAAAAAAGGGAAGACTTCTTCATATCATCAATATTTCACAACCCTATTATATCATGGATTATTTTGGATTGGATGTGTAACACATGTACTTAGAGATAATTTTGTGACTGAAGTCATAGACATGTCAAATATCCAACGGCAGAAGTGTAAAATATTCTCATACAGGTGGTGGATCGAACGAAAATCAGTATATTGATTGATACGTAAATCATGAATAACTTATAACACTTCTCTATAGATTAGAATCATCTATGATTGATTGATACAGACAGCTTAACTTAAGCAAAGCAAACAAAAGATAATTGACCTCATTTAATGCAATTTGCTAATAATTTGAAAGGAGCTCCTTTAAGATGCAATTCAACCCTCGAAAATGGATCTAGCATTACTTGCAAGAGATGTTCACTATTAACAGCGAACTCTTCCAAAACTTCACCAAAAACTTTAATATGGCTGAGGGTCCCTTGATAAATCAATAGACACAAATCAAAATGACACAAACTTTAATGACTTTTCTCTTGGCCGGTGACTATTAACCACCGTTGTTTCTGCTTAGTAGGTGATCAAAAGAGATTTTTTTTTTTTTTGAACAGCAAACAGCATCACTTTTTTTTTTTTTTTTTGTAAACAGATCACTTGATTTACTATTGCATATGAGGGAATATAACACCAAGAACATCAGTGCATAAAAGATCAAATAAAGCAGGGGGGTTGGATATCTAGTTCGGGGGTAAAGAGTTGTTTCGACAGGCCTTAGCTGTCCAGTCCGCGGGGCAATTTGAGCTTCGGCTGCAGTGGGCCAGGGAGAGGCTCGGAAGATGGGCGAGTTTAGCTTGGGCCCGGCTCACGATCGGTTGCACTTCCCAACTGAGTTCAGTCGAAGACTTTAGCGCGTGCACTAGAGATAGGCGGTCGAGTGTACTTGTGGAGAGAGAAAGCTTCGGTTCTCTATGAAATTTAGGGTTTCATCCATTGCGATCGCCTCCGCCTGAGAAGCGAAGCGGCATCAACGGCCGCGAAACCGTCCACCAAGAGGCCTCGGTGATCTCGACGGACACAAGCGATGGCAGCTACGTGTCGAGGAGGATCTCTCACATCGGTGGGTTACGCGTCATCGGCCGGTCGGGAGCAAAGGATGCATCTATATTGATTTGAAGCGTACCTGGAGGAGGTGGGAGCCAGATTTCAGATAAGTGTTCGGTCACCTTTTTTCTGTTTGATTTAGCGTTTATGGCTCTGTAACTTTCTGTGAACACCTCTACTCTAGCAATTGTTGATTGCGGCCTTGGGGGTTGATGATTGAAAATAAACTGATTCCGCTCCTTCCAAATGCTCCATAACACCACCGCTATGTGATCAGATTTGTCGGAGATAACTGGATGTTGTTGTATGCTGCAGATCCAGTCTTCGAACCGGGTGAGGCCGAATCTAGAGATCTGTAAATGCAGGGGGGCTGAGTTCCAAACTTTGGCAATCCATGGGCAGAGAAGAAGGGTATGCTCGAGTGTTTCTGCTTCCTGCTTACAAAGGGGGTATAGAGGAGAAGGTACTATCTTTCTGCGGTACAAATTCTCCATGGTAGCTAGGGTGTTATTGCATGCGTTCCAGAGGAAATGTTTAATTCTGGGTGGGGTTGTGGACTGCCAAATATATTTCCAGAGATTGGGGTTGACTTGGTAAGACGAGGTTGCTTGTATATCATGTGCTCTGATTGAAACTTCCCTAAATATAAAATAGCCACTCTTTACTGAATAATCTCCTGATTTTTTGGGCATCAATACCAGTTTATCTTCTTCATCAGGTAAGCCAATGGGTGTGGCTAAGATCAAAAGAGATTAACCCCTGAAATCTCTGTCCCAACCTAGGGTTATTCGCAAGGTCTCCCTCCTTTCAACATCCTAAACGGACCAACCTCCATTTAATATTGAGAGAGAGAGAGAGAGAGAGAGAGAGAGAGAGAGAGAGAGAGAGAGAGAGAGAGAGAGAGAGAGAGAGAGAGAGAGAGAGAGGATTCTTTCTGGTTTAGTTTTTTTATGCATGCAGTTACATGAGAGAGAGAGAGAGGATTCTTTCTGGTTTAGTTTTTTTATGCATGCAGTTACATGAAAAAGTGAGGGTGGGAGAGGGTCTGCTGTGACTTGTGAGGTTAATTTTAATTATTGCTTAGCATATTATGTAATATATGAATTACAATAGCCTACTTGTGTCTTTGCTTAGGTGAAATCATTTGATATCTGTTTATACTTCATGAATCTTCTATAATCTTAAGTTTCCGACCGTGGACCTATCCTCTACCGCCGCTTGGGTGAGAATCGCAAGGCATTCTTGGCCATAGCTTCATTTCTGTTTAGGAAAGACGAAAGGGCAAAAGTGATTTTCACCAAGGAAGTTGAGCTTAACATAACGGGCTCCGATGACTTTTTGGCCGTTGGATATGCCCAATTGATCGGGGCCATCCATTCTATACTTTATTGTTTTATTTCTTTCCTTTATTTCATATCGGAAATCATTTCTTAACAAAATTAGAATTTGGAAAATGGAATGGAAATATTTATTTATTACCTACTCGTTTAATGGCGATACAGATTATGCAGGTTTCCAACTTTGGGTTCTAGTTCAAGTCCCATGGCAGTCTACTCTCAACCCCAGGAGTAGTTTCCTCGCCAATCCCACATTTAAGGCATCTTCAATTTCGTCCTCTCGACAGCAAAACCCACAAATCCCTTACCTGTAAAATCAACGTTGATAGTGCCTGGTGTTGCTCCACGACGACGGGCTCGGTGGCGGGGATCGTTCGGAACAGCAGAAGTCTTCTCACTGATGGATTCACGAAGTCAATTCATGCGATCTCAGTTCTCGCAGCCGAAACCCTGGCGATAAAGGAGGCGTTACTCTGGTTGAACAACTGGGACAGAGATCGGAACGCACGAATGGGCGAGTACTTCGGAAGTGAACAGCAGTTCCAGATCTGCTCAGACAATCTCAAAGCCATGCAAAGCATCTTGGGCCAGACTGAAATCTCATGGGCGGCCCGTTCCATCATTGAAGACTGCCGTTTACTCCTAAATCAAATGCCTTGCGTCAACTTGGCCCATGAGCCCAGAGAAGTCAATCGAGCAGCCGACTGGGTTGCAAAGGCGCACAAGGCCGCAGATCTCCCGCCCGACTGGATTACCTATCCCCCGCGCTCTCTTATGTTAATTTTATGTTCTGATGTTGAGACTTTGTGTTTTTCGGACGTTAATTAAGTAATGTCAGCTATATTTCCGACCAAAAAAAAAAAAAAAATTCGTCCTCTCTCTCTCTCTACATGTTGCGTCTTCCATCGCTCCAACGTTAAGAGCGAATGAGACAGGCGAAGAGTTCTTCCATTACTCCAAGAATCAAGAGTCCGGCCATCCCCATCGTCAGTACGGATAGTTATGGTTTTTTAGAAGCTAAAGAGCCATCTAATCAATGATGAAGAAGTGGTTTGTTTTGAGAGAGAGAGAGAGAATTTTACTTTACCGCATGAACTATCCCTTTTATACATGTTAAACACTATTTTCAAATCATTTCGTTTTTCCTTCTTTAACTCTCACATTCTTACGTGTCAAAACTTTAAATCTTTCAAATAACCCCCACAACTTTCACTCCGTTACATGTCAAACCCTAAATTTAAAATCCCTGCACTTTACTCTCCCAAACTTTGAAATTATGCTATTCTTCATTAAATTGTGCAATGCATAGGATTCCCAAGCTACAATGAATGATTGCACTAGAGAGTTCGTCCCTAAAAAGAACCTACTGTAGTGTAACTGGTTGCACATCTTAACGGGAAAGAAAAGATTAACGGTATTAGAAAGGCTAAAATAATATGCAAGTTTCGAGAGAGTAAAGTGTAATGAATTGAATAATATGGTTTAGCATGCAAAAAGATGAGAGTTTGGAGAGATAAAGTCTGGCCTTGGTGGCTCTGCTGGATAAGAACCCCTTGCCTTGGGGGAAAGGTGAGGGAATCAAACCCCAGGGGAAGCATCGGTGATTTAAGCGCGACGTTGGGGTGGTGAGTCCTCCGCTAGCGTCACTTCAGGGTTTACTTGGCAGCTATATACCGCCGTAAGGCGACGAACGGCTGACGGGGTTCCCTGGGTATCAAAAAAAAAAAATCAAATGATTTGCAATTTAGAGTTTAATGTGTAAGACGATGAGATAAGTACAGGGAGGTAATGTGAAATTTTATCCAAATATATTACAATAAGTGTACCTTACAAAAGTCCGTGATTTTTAAACCAAACTGAATAAGTGTCAAAATCGTAATTGTAACATGATTCGGGACACCAAAGATGTCGCAGAATTTCCACCTTTGTGATGTACAACCTTCGATTGGACTTCTCAACTTGGGATTGAGAGGAACCCAAATCACATCTTAAACCGAATTTGTAATAGAAACATCTCATATGGACGGGAATTTTCCCAACCAAATAAAAAACCATTGTTGTACTTCATTCTTGATTAAATATAACGCTCAGTATGAATCTGTTTGTGATTTACATGAAATCGTTTTTTATTTATTTATTTCATTGTTAAGGAACAAAGAGCATGATCAATTCACATAATTCTTAATTACCAAAGAACGCTTGCGATGCCCAAAAAACATGTAGCTCCTTTAAAGTCCGATAACACAGCCTTTTTTTGTCAAATTTTAGAGAAATTTTGTTCAACAAAGCATAATGTACTCGTAATGTGTAAAATTTTATAAAATTCAGACGTTACAAATCCCAATAATCAATTCTTACAAACCGTTATCTAATATGAAAATCAAGAAAAGTAGGGGCGACTAACTGATTTCTATAGGAGGGTTAACGAAGGGTGGTTCTTCGTTTTTCTTTAAAAGCAGACGTGCGTGTCATGGTGGTTCTTCCTGGCACATTAGCGGTTTAGATAGAGAGAGGAGATGGTGCTTCGCAGGGATATTAACGGCGATTGAGACTTTGCGGGGGCAGCAATGGCCCTGAGATCTCCATAACTCCTTCTCCGCCATATATGCCAGCCTCATGAATCTCAGAAATTCCGAGATTTTTTATCCTAATTATTGGCGACCCAAATTGGGGATGGCTTGTTGATTGTTGCTCATGCATTTACAAGTAACACGTTGCTTCTTTGTAGCCCCGCTTTAAATTATAAATATACTTTAACGGAAATTTAGATTTCTTTCCACGTGTATGTTTAGGGTTCTTGTTAATTTTCTGGGTTCACAGAACTTGATTCAGCACAAAGTATTTCTATCTAGAGATTGCGTTAGCTCAGACAGTTTGAGAAGCTCTCGGAGAGAAGACTACTCTTGAGTGTCAACATTGGGCGATCTCATTACAAACTTTCAAACCCATCATTCGCTTCAGGGGAAGAGGGAACGCCAAACATGAACAAGAAAACACCAATTATGATGCTTTTTACTCTCTCTCTCTGTCTCTCTCTCTGTCTCTCCATGTTAACACGGATGAACGAGCACTTCTCTTTTCCCCCGTGCCATCTAGGCTTCTCCCCATTTGGAGGAAGGCTTAGCGGTTCCTGCAAAAAGATTAACATTAATGAAGAAGAGAAGTCAAAAGAAGGCAAAAATACAAAAGAGAGAGAACCACTACACCCTTCCCGCCACTCGTAGCCGCCAGCCTCGAGGGTCTCTCTCATTTGTTGTACGAGGGGTTATCACATTTCGATCCAGGACGGGGCCATGACCTGTCACCCTTTGAAGCAGATAAAGTAAGGGAACTTCTCCTAGTAGCTCCATAAAGCTTCGATCGATTTCGTCCGAAGCTTTAGGGGAGCTACTGGAAGGAATTCCATTCGCAATTACAAGCCCGCGGCTGTGCGAAGCCTCCTCTTTTCGGAGACTTGAACAGGCCTTGCGAGAGCAGCGGGAGGGGGGATTGGCCATGGTTTGTCTTTGTTTCGAAAAGAGGAAAATGGCAGCGTGATTTTCACTCGGAGGCTGAGCGAAAACCTATTCGTGCGCTTACCGTGCTCAGAAAGCTCCTGCCCTATTTGTAGTCCTCCTGCAGGCGCGCCTAAAAGGAGGAGGGAACCATTTATGGCCATATTGGTGACGCCATGGCTCTATTTGCAAAACTCCCGCAGGCGCCCTTGAAAGGCAAAGAGAAACCATTTATGGATTAGAAAAGAAAGAGAGGGGCTTGCCTGCGTACATTAAAAGTAGACTTGGTTTCTTCTTGGCACGTCAATGGCGATGGAGAACACGCCCTGCTTTTACAGGGCATTGGAAACCTGCCCTGGATTTTCAGGGCGCCTGCGGAGCGGCACCATAGGGGACACCATCGAATGCAAATTTTTGTCTTAACTTTCAGGGGCGCCAACTCAACTTTCATGACGCTTAGCCATTCAGCTTTCATGAAGTTGATAGGAAGACCGTGTGATGGGGGCGAGATGGAATTTTATCTTTGGCCGATGACGATAGGTTTTCCGGATCCAAACGTACCTCTACCAAAAGAAAAAAAGAAGAAGAAAGAAATATGAAGTCACCTCCTATGTGTTCATAGCAAGATTTCAAATTACGATTAAATGTATATTTATATTTAGCAAATTTCAATAGTTATGACAATAAAATATCTCAACGCATGTCAGACATAGTAGAATATCATTAGAGAAAATTGATTCATATTAAATAGAAAAAAAAAATGATATCTTACACCATTAATTGATACACGAGTTGGTTGTGATTAGGCTTGACGACAATGAGGATTGATCGGCATGTCCAATGTACAGTGAATACATTGATAGAGTGAGCTCGACGAACATTTGCTTGCGGATCTCATCAAGGCTTGATCAGCGTTATCGAATACAACATTCATTTGTATTTAAGCTATCGTGTTAGAGCACTTGAAATATTAAATCCCATTTGCATTTAACTACTCGATAACATCGCCATTTGATTTGTTTTTAGCATGGAAGATCTAGCGAGTGTGGCTTTCGCTTTTGAAGGAAGTTACATGTTTGTGACATTGGTATGTCTCCGCAAGTAATTTGTGTTGGCTCAAACACATGGAAAATGCCTAAGTTGAACTTTAGCAAGCAAGCACAAGGTGAGTTAGCAGGATTCTCTAATTCTGATCACCACCTACCCTATCAATTTCATGGATATGGAGGCCATCATAAGTATCATCCAAAGAGAATTTTCATTACAACAAGTTTCTCATGACAATATATTAATCACATTGTAATTTTATGAGTAGGATAATAACATAAACAGTCCCTAAACTTTGTCCAAATATGCAATTTGGTTTATGAACTATGACATCTCGATTTTCCAATTTTATTTTCAATAAATTGAGACGGGCATTTCGTTCGCACACATATAGTTTTTTTCCCCGAACTAATAACTCATGGGATAACTAGTTTATCAGGTGTAGCCGTTAAGAAATTCTAATGCGTTGGACTCAAGAATTTGACCGGGAAATGACCTTTTAACCGAGTTAATCTGCAAGGGTCATTTCGACATAGTTAAAAATCGATTAGAGACCGGAGATAGGTCAACTCGACAGAGGCATGTGATCGAGTATGGGTGATTCCACCAGATCGCACAATTCTTGTCGATCGGCACTAGACCGGCTTTTCTGTCAATTGGGTACCCTATGTCCGTATTTGAAACCTTGAGATTA
Source organism: Eucalyptus grandis (assembly GCF_016545825.1). Taxonomy (NCBI): domain Eukaryota; kingdom Viridiplantae; phylum Streptophyta; class Magnoliopsida; order Myrtales; family Myrtaceae; genus Eucalyptus; species Eucalyptus grandis. The sequence continues at coordinate 39,290,724 of NC_052618.1, forward strand.
TCTCGACAACCAAAAGTCGCCAATGTGTCAAAGAGGTACATTGTGGCTTGAATTGATCAACCACATGTCAAATGTATGAAAATTTCTAAAAGCTGCTCGGTAGATTATGACGTGTTAGTATCGTGCCGAAGTGAAATTAACCGTGAATTGAGATCGAATTCGGAAATTGAAAGTCTGAGCATGTCACAAATCATTTTAGGATTATTAACTCATCTTTGGAATATTTTTCATGCAAACCGAATTTTTCAGCAAAATAATCAGAGAATGGCTAATTTGGCTCGAGAAATTAGTAGGTTCACATTTGATCGTACTTTTGGAACTTAAGTTGGTTCTATGGACAAGTGAATATGCGAATTGAAGTGTGGTGATATTGGATTAATTTTATGGACTTCAATTGGACTCAATTAGAACAGAATTGAATTGAATTAAAAAAATTAAACTACAAGATTTCATACCTTGGTAGAAAATGAAATTGGACCTATTGGGAAGATTGTGGTGGAAGATTTGGTTGAGTGGGAAGTGATGTCACATGAGGTCATGGTGGGCCATTTTTGTTGGATTAAAGAAAAGAAAAAGAAAAAGAAATCGTCCCATCTCTCTCTCCCCTTCCTCTCTCTCTCTTCCGTCGGTTCTCTCCTCCAACTTTCTTTGTGCGAAGACCGAAAACGCGAGAAGAAACCGGAGCAGCCACTTTGCCCGCTCACACGCTCGTCCGCCGGAGGCTTCACCGTCGCCATTTGTCGCCATCGCCGCTCCGCTAGCCCGCGTGTGTCTTTGCTCTGCCTTCTTTCTCCCCCTCCGTCTACTACTCAAGATCTCGGATCTGGTAGGACGCCGGGAAGAAGTAGGAGCCAACGTCGCCAGGAGCCGTCGCACGCCTCACGCCGTCCTCGCCCCGCGTCGCCTCATCGCCGTGCTGCCGTCCATCTCCCTCTCGCTCACTCGAACGCCGTCTCGCCCCCCGGTTGAGCGCCGCCTCTACCCAGTCTTGTTTAGCCAGCATAGACCGTCGACCGACCACCTCCGGCCACCGTCGGTCTCGCTAGAGCTCCGCCCGGCCCTAGCCGCCCTTGCTCGCCTCAACTAGCTGCCGTCTCCCCCTTCATCGACCTCAATCAATAGATGCAAAAATGGGTATGGCAACCTGATTTTGGCTCATTTTGGCCGGCTTCTCGACCCTCCATGCTTTGCCCACTTTGAAGAAAGCTGTTCCCCTCGCGTCCCCATTGTTTTGGTCCACTCGGTGTTATTCGGGTGAGTTTAGCTCATTAAATTTTGATTAGAGGGTTAATTATGCTTAGGGAGGTTTAGTCTATGATAAGTGTGATTAGATGGTTAGTTTAATTTATTTAAGTGTAAATTATCTTAATGTGCTTAATTAACTCAAAGTGTATTTAATTAAAAGCTAAGTGAATGGTTATATTAATATAAGCTTTGATGTGACATAAAGGAATTTACTTTTGATTTATTTAAATATTTCGGAATTATTAAATAATTTAATAATATATGATTATTCGAAATTATTAAGATATTATTATTTAATTATTTCGGAACAAATTTAATTATTTTCGGAATAAATAATTCAATTGGACTAGATCGAAGAGAATTTAATTGAATAAAAAAAAAAGAAATGTACAAGATTTCATGCCTTGGCGGAAAATGAAATTTGACCTATTAGGAAGATTGTGGTGGAAGGTTTGGTTGAGTGGGAAGTGATGTCACATGAGGTCATGGTGGGCCATTTTGTTGGATTAAAGAAAAAGAAAAAAGAAGAAGAAATGGTCCCATCTCTCTCTCCCCTTCCTCTCTCTCTCTCTTCCTTCGGTTCTCTCCTCCATCTTTGCTGAGCGAAGACCAGAAAACGCAGAGAAGAAACCGGAGCAGCCACTTTGCCCGCTCACACGCTCCTCCGCCGAAGGCTTCACCGTCGCCACTTGTCCCCATCCGCCGCTCCGCTCGCCGCGTGTGTCTTTGCTCTGCCTTCTTTCTCCCCCTCCGTCTGCTACTCAAGATCTCGGATGCGGTAGGGCCTTCGGGCGAAGTAGGAGCCAACGTCGCCGGGAGCCGTCGCACGCCTCACCTTGTTCTCGCCCGCGTCGCCTCATCGCCGTCTTTGCCGTCCGTCTCCCTCTCGCTCGCTCGAACGCCGTCGCCCCGTCCGGTTGAGTTGCCCCCTCTACCCGGTCTTGTTTAGCCGACATAGACCGTCGCCCGACCACCTTCGGCCACCGTCGGTCTTGCTAGAGCTCCGCCCGGCCCTAGCCACCCTTGCTCGCCTCAACCAGCTGCCGTCTCCCCCTTCATCGACCTCAATCAACAGCTGCAAAAATGGGTATGGCAACCTAATTTTGGCTCATTTTGGCCGGCTTCTCGACCCTCCATGCTTTGCCCACTTTGAAGAAAGCTGTTCCCCTCGGCGTCCCCATCGTTTTGGTCCACTCGGTGTTATTCGGGTGAGTTTAGCTAATTAAATTTTGATTAGAGGGTTAATTATGCTTAGGGAGGTTTAGTCTATGATAAGTGTGATTAGATGGTTAGTTTAATTTATTTAAGTGTAGATTATCTTAAGGTGCTTAATTAACTCAAAGTGTATTTAATTAAAAGCTAAGTGAATGGTTATATTAATATAAGCTTTGATGTGACATAAAGGAATTTACTTTTGATTTATTTAAATATTTCGGAATTATTAAATAATTTAATAATATATGATTATTCGAAATTATTAAGATATTATTATTTAATTATTTCGGAACAAATTTAATTATTTTCGGAATAAATAATTCAATTGGACTAGATCGAAGAGAATTTAATTGAATTAAAAAAACAAGAAATGTACAAGATTTCATGCCTTGGCGGAAAATGAAATTGGACCTATTAGGAAGATTGTGGTGGAAGGTTTGGTTGAGTGGGAAGTGATGTCACATGAGGTCATGGTGGGCCATTTTTGTTGGATTAAAGAAAAAGAAAAAGAAGAAGAAATGGTCCCATCTATCTCTCCCCTTCCTCTCTCTCTCTCTCTTCCTTCGGTTCTCTCCTCCATCTTTGCTGAGCGAAGACCAGAAAACGCAGAGAAGAAACCGGAGCAGCCACTTTGCCCGCTCACACGCTCGTCCGCCGAAGGCTTCACCGTCGCCACTTGTCCACCATCCGCCGCTCCGCTCGCCCGCGTGTGTGCTGCTCTGCCTTCTTTCTCCCCCTCCGTCTGCTACTCAAGATCTCGGATCTGGTAGGACGCCGGGCAGAAGTAGGAGCCAACGTCGCCGGGGAGCCGTCGCACGCCTCACTGCTTGTTCTCGCCCGCGTCGCCTCATCGTCGTGCTGCCGTCCGTCTCCCTCTCGCTCGCTCGAACGCCGTCTGCCCCATCCAGTTGAGTTGCCCCCTCTACCCAGTCTTGTTTAGCCAGCATAGACCGTCGCCCGACCACCTTCGGCCACCGTCGGTCTTGCTAGAGCTCCGCCCGGCCCTAGCCACCCTTGCTTGCCTCAACCAGCTGCCGTCTCCCCCTTCATCGACCTCAATCAACAGCTGCAAAAATGGGTATGGCAACCTGATTTTGGCTCATTTTGGCCGGCTTCTCGACCCTCCATGCTTTGCCCACTTTGAAGAAAGCTGTTCCCCTCGGCGTCCCCATCGTTTTGGTCCACTCGGTGTTATTCGGGTGAGTTTAGCTCATTAAATTTTGATTAGAGGGTTAATTATGCTTAGGGAGGTTTAGTCTATGATAAGTGTGATTAGATGGTTAGTTTAATTTATTTAAGTGTAGATTATCTTAATGTGCTTAATTAACTCAAAGTGTATTTAATTAAAAGCTAAGTGAATGGTTATATTAATATAAGCTTTGATGTGACATAAAGGAATTTACTTTTGATTTATTTAAATATTTCGGAATTATTAAATAATTTAATAATATATGATTATTCGAAATTATTAAGATATTATTATTTAATTATTTCGGAATAAATTTAATTATTTTCGGAATAAATAATTCAATTGGACTAGATTAGAAGAGAATTTAATTGAATTAAAAAAAAAAAAGAAATGTACAAGATTTCATGCCTTGGCGGAAAATGAAATTGGACCTATTAGGAAGATTGTGGTGGAAGGTTTGGTTGAGTGGGAAGTGATGTCACATGAGGTCATGGTGGGCCATTTTTGTTGGATTAAAGAAAAAGAAAAAGAAGAAGAAATGGTCCCATCTCTCTCTCCCCTTCTCTCTCTCTCTTCCTTCGGTTCTCTCCTCCATCTTTCTTTGAGCGAAGACCGAAAACGAGAGAAGAAACCGGAGCAGCCACTTTGCCGCTCACACGCTCCTCCGCCGAAGGCTCACCGTCGCCACTTGTCCCCCATCCGCCGCTCCGCTCGCCCGCGTGTGTCTTTGCTCTGCCTTCTTTCTCCCCCTCGTCTACTACTCAAGATCTCGGATGCGGTAGGACCGCCGGCGAAGTAGGAGCCAACGTCGCCGGGGAGTCGCCGCACGCCTCACTGCTTGTTCTCGCCCGCGTCGCCTCATCGCCGTGCTTTGCCGTCCGTCTCCCTCTCGCTCGCTCGAACGCCGTCTGCCCCGTCCAGTTGAGATGCCGCTTCTACCCAGTCTTGTTTAGCCAGCATAGACCGCCGCCCGACCACCTCCGGCCACCGTCGGTCTCGCTAGAGCTCCGCCCGGCCCTAGCCACCCTTGCTCGCCTCAACCAGCTGCCGTCTCCCCCTTCATCGACCTCAATCAACAGCTGCAAAAATGGGTATGGCAGCTCGATTTTGGCTCATTTTGGCCGGCTTCTCGATCCTGGATGCTTTGCCCACTTTGAAGAAAGTTGTTCCCCTCGGCGTACCCATCGTTTTAGTCCACTCGGTGTTAATCGGGTGAGTTTAGCTCATTAAATGTTGATTAGAGGGTTAATTATGCTTATGGAGGTTTAGTCTATGATAAGTGTTATTAGATGGTTAGTTTAATTTATTTAAGTGTAGATTATCTTAATGTGCTTAATTAACTTAAAGTGTAATTAATTTAAAAGATAAGTGAATGGTTATATTAATATAACCTTTGATGTGACATAAAGGAATTAACTTTTGATTTATTTAAATATTTTCGGAATTATTAAATAATTTAATAATATATTATTATTCGAAATTATTAAACTATTATTATTTAATTATTTCGGAATAAATTTAATTATTTTCGAATAAATAATTCAATTGGACTCAATTAGAAGAGAATTGAATTGAATTAAAAAAAAATTAAAGTACAAGATTTCATGCCTTGGCGGAAAATGAAGTTGGACCTATTGGGAAGATTGTGGTGGAAGATTTGGTTGAGTGAGAAGTGATGTCATATGAGGTCATGGTGGGCCATTTTTGTTGGATTAAAGAAAAAGAAAAAAGAAGAAGAAATGGTCCCATCTCTCTCTCCCCTTCCTCTCTCTCTCTCTTCCGTCAATTCTCTCCTCCATCTTTGCTGAGCGAAGACCAGAAAACGTAGAGAAGAAATCGAAGCAGCCCCTTTGCCCGCTCACACGCTCGTCCGCCGGAGGCTTCACCGTCGCCATTTGTCCACCATCCGCCGCTCCGCTCGCCGCGTGTGTCTTTGCTCTGCCTTCTTCCTCCCCCTCCGTCTGCTACTCAAGATCTCGGATCTGGTAGGACGCCGGGCAGAAGTAGCAGCCAACGTCGCCGGGAGCCGTCGCACGCCTCACGCTGTCCTCGCCTCGCGTCGCCTCATCGCCGTGCTACCGTCCGTCTCCCTCTTGCTCGCTCGAACGCCGTCTCCCCCGTCCAGTTGAGGTGCCGCCTCTACCCAGTCTTGTTTAGCCAGCATAAACTGCCGCCCGACCACCTCCGGCCACCGTTGGTCTCGCTAGAGCTTCACCCGGCCCTAGCCGCCCTTGCTCACCTCAATCAGTTGTCGTCTCCCCTTCATCGACTTCAAACAACAGCTGCAAAAATGGGTATGGCAGCCCGATTTTGGCTCATTTTAGCCGGCTTCCCGACCACTGGATGCTTGGCCCACTTTGAAGAAAATTGTTCCCCTCGGTGTCCCCATCGTTTTGGTCCACTCGGTGTTAATCAGGTGAGTTTAGCTCATTAAATTTTGATTAGAGGATTAATTATGCTTAGAGAGGTTTAGTCTATGATAAGTGTTATTAGATTTTTAGTTTAATTTATTTAAGTGTAGATTATCTTAATGTGCTTAATTAACTTAAAGTCTGTTTAATTTAAAGTTAAGTGAATGGTTATATTAATATAAGCTTTGATGTGACATAAAGGAATTAACTTTTGATTTATTTAAATATTTCGGAATTATTAAATAATTTAATAATATATGGTTCTTCGAAATTATTAAAATATTATTATTTAATTAATTCGGAATAAATTTAATTATCTTGAGAATAAATAATTCAATTGGACTCAATTAGAAGAGAATTGAATTGAATTAAAAAAATTAATGTACAAGATTTCATGCCTTGGCGGAAAATGAAATTGAACCTATTGGGAAGATTGTGGTGGAAGATTGTGGTGGAAGATTTGGTTGAGTGGAAAGTGATGTCACATGAGGTCATGGTGGGCCATTTTTGTTGGATTAAAGAAAAAGAAAAAAGAAGAAGAAATGGTCCCATCTCTCTCTCCCCTTCCGCTCTCTCTCTCTCTCTTCCGTCAAGTTCTCTCCTCCATCGCCCGACCACCTCTGGCCACCGTCGGCCTCAGCAGAGCTCCGCCTGGCCCTAGCCGCCCTTGCTCGCCTCAACCAGCTGCCATCTCCCCCTTCATCGACCTCCATCAATAGCTACAAAAATGAGTATGGTACCCGATTTTGGCTCATTTTGGTCGGCTTCCCGACCCGGGATGCTTGGCCCACTTTGAAGAAAGTTGTTCCCCTCGCGTCCCCATCGTTTTGGTCCACTCGGTGTTAATCGGGTGAGTTTGGCTTGTTAAATTTTGATTAGAGGGTTAATTATACTTAGGGAGATTTAGTCTATGATAAGTGTTATTAGATGATTAGTTTAATTTATTTAAGTGCAGATTATATTTATCTGAAGTGTGCTTAATTTAAAGCTAAGTGAATGGTTATATTAATATAAGCTTTGATGTGACATAAAGGAATTTACTTTTGATTTATTTAAATATTTTGGAATTATTAAATAATTTAATAATATATGATTATTGAAATTATTAAAATATTATTATTTAATTATTTCGGAATAAATTAATTATTTTCGGAATCAATAATTCAATTGGACTTAATTAGAAGAAAATTGAATTGAATTAAAAAAAATTAAACTACAAGATTTCGGGCCTCGGCGGAAAATGAAATTTGACCTATTGGGAAGATTGTGGTGGAAGATTTGGTTGAGTGGGAAGTGATGTCACATGAGGTCATGGTGGGCCATTTTTGTTGGATTAAAGAAAAGAAAAAGAAAAGAAACGGTCCCATCTCTCTCTCCCCCTTCCTCTCTCTCTCTCTCTCTTCCGTCGGTTCTCTCCTCCATCTTTCTTTGTGCAAAGACCAAAAAACGTAGAGAAGAAACCGGAGCAGCCCCTTTGCCCGCTTACACGGTCGTCCGCCGGAGGCTTCACCGTCGCCATTTGTCCACCATCCGCCGCTCTGCTCGCCCGCGTGTGTGCTGCTCTGCCTTCTTTCTCTCCCTCCGTCTACTACTCAAGATCTTGGAACCGGTAGGATGCGGGCGAGTAGCGACCAACGTCGCTGGAGCCGTCGCGACGCCTCACGCTTTCCTCGCCCCGCGTCTCCTCATCGCCATGCTGCCGTTCGTCTCCCTCTCGCACGCTCGAACGCCGTCAGCACCGTTCAGTTGAGCTGCCGCCTCTACCCACTCTTGTTTAGCCATCATAGACCGTCGCCCGACCACCTCGAGCCACCGTCGGCCTCGGTAGAGCTCCTCCCGGCCCTAGCTGCCGTCTCCCCTTCATCGACCTAAATCAACAGCTGCAAAAATGGGCATGGCAGCCCGATTTTGGCTCATTTTGCCCGGCATCTCGACCACGGATGCTTGGCCCACTTTGAAGAAAGTTGTTCCCCTCGGCGTCCCCATCGTTTTGGCCCACTCGGTGTTAATTGGGTGAGTTTGACTCATTAAATTTTGATTAGAGGGTTAATTATGCTTAGCGAGGTTTAGTCTATGATAAGTGTTATTAGATGATTAGTTTATTTATTTAAGTGCAGATTATATTAATGTGCTTAATTAACTTAAAGTGTGTTTAATTTAAAGCTAAGTGAATGGTTATATTCATATAAGCTTTGATGTGACATAAAGGAATTTCCTTTTGATTTATTTAAATATTTCGGAATTATTAAATAATTTAAAAATATATGATTATTGAAATTATTAAAATATTATTATTTAATTATTTCGGAATAAATTAATTATTTTCGAATAAATAATTCAATTGGACACAATTAGAAGAGAATTGAATTGAATTAAAAAGAAAATTACACTACAAGATTTCATGCCTTGGTGGAAAATGAAATTTGACCTATTGGGAAAATTGTCGTGGACGATTTGGTTGAGTGGGAAGTGATGTCACATGAGGTCATGGTGGGCCATTTTTGGTGGAGTAAAGAAAAAGAAAAGAAATGGTCCCATCTCTCTCTCCCATTCCTCTCTCTCTCTCTCTCTCTTCCGTCGGTTCTCTCCTCCATCTTTACTGTGCGAAGACCAGAAAACGCAGAGAAGAAACCGGAGCAACCCCTTTGCCCGCTCACACGGTCGTCCGCCGAAGGCTTCACCGTCGCCATTTGTCCGCCATCCGTCGCTCCGCTCGCCCGCGTGTGTGCTGCTATGCCGTCTTTCTCCCCCTCCATCTCCTACTCAAGATCTCAGATCTGGTAGGCCGCCGGGCAGAAGTAGCAGCCAACGTTGCCGGGAGCCGTCGCACGCCTCACGCTGTCCTCGCCCCGCGTCGCCTCATCGCCGTGCTGCCGTCCGTCTCCCTCTCGCTCGCTCGAACGTCGTCTACCCCGTCCAGTTGAGCTGCCGCCTCTACCGAGTCTTGTTTAGCCAGCATAGACCGTCGCCCGACCACCTCTGGCCACCGTCGGCCTCGGCAGAGCTCCGCCCGGCCCTAGCCGCCCTTGCTCACCTCAACCAGCTGCCATCTCCCCCTTCATCGACCTCCATCAATAGCTGCAAAAATGAGTATGGTAGCCCGATTTTGGCTCATTTTGGTCGGCTTCCCGACCCTGGATGCTTGGCCCACTTTGAAGAAAGTTGTTCCCCTCGGCGTCCCCATCGTTTTGGTTCGCTCGGTGTTAATCGGGTGAGTTTGGCTAAATAAATTTTGATTAAAGGGTTAATTATGCTTAGGGAGGTTTAGTCTATGATAAGTGTTATTAGATGATTAGTTTAATTTATTTAAGTGCAGATTATATTAATGTGAAGTGTGCTTAATTTAAAGCTAAGTGAATGGTTATATTAATATAAGCTTTGATGTGACATAAAGGAATTTATTTTTGATTTATTTAAATATTTTGGAATTATTAAATAATTTAATAATACCTTATTATTGAAATTATTAAAATATTATTATTTAATTATTTCGGAATAAATTTAATTATCTTCGAATAAATAATTCAATTGGACTCAATTACAAGAGAATTGAATTAAATTAAAAAAATTAATGTACAAGATTCCATGCTTAGGCGGAAAATGAAATCGGACCTATTGGGAAGATTACGGTGGAAGATTTGGTTGAGTGGGAAGTGATTTCACATGAGGTCATGGTGGGCAATTATTGTTGGATTAAAGAAAAGGAAAAAAGAAAAAGCGACGGTCCCATCTCTCTCTCCCTTCCTCTCTCTCTCTTCCGTCAGTTCTCTCCTCAATCTTTCGTGCGAAGACCGGAAAACACGGAGAAGAAACCGGAGCAACCCCTTTGCCCGCTCACACGCTCGTCCGCCGGAGGCTTCACCGTCGCCATTTGTTCGCCATCCGCCGCTCCCTCGCCCGTGTGTGTCTTTGCTCGCCTTCTTTTTCCCCCTCCGTCTCCTACTCAAGATCTCGAATCTGGTAGGACGCTGGGTAGAAGTAGTAGCCAACGTCGCCGGGCGCCGTCGCACGCCTCACGCTGTCCTCGCCCCGCGTCGCCTCATCGCCGTGCTACCGTCCGTCTCCCTCTCGCTCGCTCAAACGCCGTCTACCCCGTCCAGTTGAGCTGCCGCCTCTACCGAGTCTTGTTTAGGCAGCATAGACCGTCGCCCGACCACCTCTGGCCACCGTCGGCCTCGGTAGAGCTCCGCTCGGCCCTAGCCGCCCTTGCTCGCCTCAACCAGCTGCCATCTCCCCCTTCATCGACCTCCATCAATTCCTACAAAAATGGGTATGGTAGCCCGATTTTGGCTCATTTTGGTCGACTTCCCGACCCTGGATGCTTGGCCCACTTTGAAAAAAGTTGTTCCCCTCGGCGTCCCCATCGTTTTGGTCCACTCGGTGTTAATCGGGTGAGTTTGGCTCAATAAATTTTGATTAGAGGGTTAATTATGCTTAGCGAGGTTTAGTCTATGATAAGTGTTATTAGATGATTTGTTTAATTTATTTAAGTGCAGATTATATTAATGTGCTTAATTAACTTAAAGTGTGCTTATTTCAAAGCAAAGTGAATGGTTATATTAATATAAGCTTTGATGTGACTTAAAGGAATTTCCTTTTGATTTATTTAAATATTTCGGAATTATTAAATAATTTAATAATATATGAGTATTGAAATTATTATAAATATTATTATTTAATTATTTCGGAATAAATTAATTATTTTCGGAAGAAATAATTCAATTGGACTCAATTAGAAGAGAATTGAATTGAATTAAAAAAAAATTACACTACAAGATTTCATGCCTTGGCGGAAAATGAAATTTGACCTATAGGGAAGATTGTGGTGGAAGATTTGGTTGAGTGGAAAGTGATGTCACATGAGGTCATGGTGGGCCATTTTTGTTGGAGTAAAGAAAAAGAAAAATAAATGGACCCATCTCTCTCCCCCATTCCTCTCTCTCTCTTCTGTCGGTTCTCTCCTCCATCTTTACTGTGCGAAGACCAGAAAACGCAGAGAAGAAACTGGAGCAGCCCCTTTGCCCGCTCACACGGTCGTCCGCCGGAGGCTTCACCGTCGCCATTTGTCCGCCATCCGTCGCTCCGCTCGCCCGCGTGTGTGCTTTTGCTATGCCGTCTTTCTCCCCTCCATCTCCTACTCAAGATCTCGGATCTGGTAGGCCGCCGGCAGAGTAGCGACCAACGTCGCCGGAGCCGTCGCACGCCTCCCTCGCTGTCCTCGCCCCGTGTCGCCTCATCGCCGTGCCCGTCCGTCTCCCTCTCGCTCGCTCGAACGCCGTCTACCCCGTCCAGTTGAGCTGCCGCCTCTACCGAGTCTTGTTTAGCCAGCATAGACCGTCGCCCGACCACCTCCGGCCACCGTCGGCCTCGGCAGAGCTCCGCCCGGCCCTAGCCGCCCTTGCTCGCCTCAACCGCGCTGCCATCTCCCCTTCATCGACCTCCATGAATAGCTGCCAAAATGAGTATGGCAGCTCGATTTTGGCTCATTTTGGCCGGCTTCCGGACCATGGACGCTTGGCCCACTTTGAAGAAAGTTGTTCCCCCCGCCGTCCCAATCGTTTTGGTCCACTCGGTGTTAATCGGGTGAGTTTGGCTCAATAAATTTTGATTAGAGGGTTAATTATGCTAAGAGAGGTTTAGTCTATTATAAGTGTTATTAGATGATCAGTTTAATTTATTTAAGTGCATATTATATTAATATGCTTAATTAACTTAAAGTGTGTTTAATTTAAAGCTAAGTCAATTTCGGACTTATTAAATTATTTAATAATATATGATTATTCGAAATAATTAAAATATTATTATTTAATAATTTCGGAATAAATTTAATTATCTTCGAATAAATAATTCAATTGGACTCAATTAGAAGAGAATTGAATTGAATTAAAAAAATTAAACTACAAGATTTCGGGCCTTGGCGGAAAATGAAATTGGACCTATTGGGAAGATTGTGGTGGAAGATTTGGTTGAGTGGGAAGTGATGTCACATGAGGTCATGGCGGGCCATTTTTGTTGGATTAAAGAAAAGAAAAAGAAAAATAAACGGTCCCATCTCTCTCCCCCTTCCTCTCTCTCTCTTCCGTCGGTTCTCTCCTCCATCTTTGCTGTGCGAAAACCAGAAAACGCAGAGAAGAAACCGGAGCAGCCCCTTTGCCCGCTCACACGCTCGTCCGCCGGAGGCTTCACCGTCGCCATTTGTCCGCCATCTGCCGCTCCGCTCGCCCGCGTGTGTGCTACTCTGCCTTCTTTCTCCCCCTCCGTCTCCTACTCAAGATATCGGATATGGTAGGACGTCGGGCGAAGTAGCGACCAACGTCGCCGAGCCGTCGCATGCCTCATGCCGTCCTCGCCCCGCGTCGCCTCATCGCCGTGCTGCCATCCGTCTCCCTCTCGCTCGCTCGAACGCCGTCTACCCCGTCCAGTTGAGCTGCCGCTTCTACCGAGTCTTGTTTATCCAACATAGACCGACGCCCGACCACCCCCGGCCACCGTCGGCCTCGGTTGAGCTCCGCTCGGCCCTAGCCGCCCTTGCTCGCCTCAACCATGCCGTCTCCCCTTCAACGACCTCAATCAACAGCTGCAAAAATGGGTATGGCAGCTCGATTTTGGCTCATTTTGGCCGGCTTCCCGACCACGGATGCTTGGCCCACTTTGAAGAAAGTTGTTCCCCCGGCGTCCCCATCGTTTTGGTCCACTCGGTTAATCGAGTGAGTTTGGCTCATTAAATTTTGATTAGAGGGTTAATTATGTTTATGGAGGTTTAGTCTATGATAAGTGTTATTAGATGGTTAATTTAATTTATTTAAGTGTAGATTATATTAATGTGCTTAATTAACTTAAAGTGTATTTAATTTAAAGCTAAGTGAATGGTTATATTAATATAAGCTTTGATGTGACATAAAGGAATTTACATTTGATTTATTTAAATATTTCGGAATTATTAAATAACTTAACAATATATGATTATTGAAATTATTAAAATATTATTATTTAATTATTTCGGAATAAATTAATTATTTTTGGAATAAATAATTCAATTGGACTCAATTAGAAGAGAATTGAATTGAATTAAAAATTAAACTCCAAGATTTCATGCCTTGGCGGAAAATGAAATTTGACCTATTGGGAAAATTGTGGTGGAAGATTTGGTTGAGTGGGAAGTGATGTCACATGAGGTCATGGTGGGCCATTTTTGTTGGATTAAAGAAGAAGAAAAAAAAAAAAAACGGCCCCATCTCTCTCTCCCCTTCCTCTCTCTCTCTCTCTCTCCGTTGGTTCTCTCCTCCATCTTTCTTTGTGTGAAGACCAGAAAATGCGGAGAAGAAACCGGAGCAACCCCTTTGCTGCTCATACGCTCGTCCACCGGAGGCTTCACCGTCGCCATTTGTCCGCCATCCACCGCTCCGCTCGCCCGTGTGTGTGCTGCTATGCCTTCTTTCTCCCCCTCCGTCTCCTACTCAAGATCTCGGATGCGGTAGGACGCCCCGCGTAGTAAGTAGCGACCAACGTCGCCGGGAGCCGTCGCACGCCTCACGCAGTCCTCGCCCCGCGTCGCCTCATCGCCGTGCTGTCGTCCGTCTCCCTCTCGCTCGCTCGAACGCCGTCTACCCCGTCCAGTTGAGTTGCCGCCTCTACCCAGTCTTGTTTAGCCAGCATAGACCGTCGCCCGACCACCTCCGGCCACCGTCGGCCTCGGTAGAGCTCCGCCCGGCCCCAGCCGCCCTTGCTCGCCTCAACCAGCTGCCGTCTCCCCCTTCATCGACCTCAATCAACAGCTACAAAAATGGGTTTGGCAGCCCGATTTTGGCTCATTTTGGCCACTTCCCGACCACTGGATGCTTGGCCCACTTTGAAGAAAGTTGTTCCCCCGCCGTCCCCATTGTTTTGGTACACTCGGTGTTAATCGGTGAGTTTGGCTCATTAAATTTTGATTAGAGGGTTAATTATGTTTATGGAGGTTTAGTCTATGATAAGTGTTATTAGATGGTTAATTTAATTTTTTTAAGTTTAGATTATATTAATGTGCTTAATTAACTTAAAGTGTATTTAATTTAAAGCTAAGTGAATGGTTATATTAATATAAGCTTTGATGTGACATAAAGAAATTTACTTTTGATTTATTTAAATATTTCGAAATTATTAAATAATTTAATAATATTTGATTATTCGAAATTATTAAAATATTAATATTTAATTATTTTCGGAATAAATAATTCAATTGGACTCAATTAGAAGAGAATTGAATTGAATTAAAAAAAATTAAACCACAAGATTTCATGCCTTGGCGGAAAATGAAATTGAACCTTTTGGGAAGATTGTGGTGGAAAATTTGGTTGAGTAGGAAGTGATGTCACATGAGGTCACGGTGGGCCATTTTTGTTGGATTAAAGAAAAAGAAAAAAGAAAAAGAAACGGTCACATCTCTCTCTCCCCTTCCTCTCTCTCTCTCTCTCTTCCGTTGGTTCTCTCTTCCATCTTTGCTGTGTGAAGACCAGAAAACGCAGAGAAGAAACCGGAGCAGCCCCTTTGCCCGCTCACACGCTCGTCCACCGGAGGCTTCACCGTCGCCATTTGTCCGCCATCCGCCGCTCCGCTCGCCCGTGTGTGTGCTGCTATGCCTTCTTTCTCCCCCTCCATCTCCTACTCAAGATCTCGGATCTGGTAGGACGCTGGGCAGAAGTAGCAGCCAACGTCACCGGGAGCCGTCGCACGCCTCACGCAGTCCTCGCCCCACGTCGCCTCATCGCCGTGCCGCCATCCGTCTCCCTCTCGCTCGCTCGAACGCCGTCTACCCCGTCCAGTTGAGCTGCCGCTTCTACCGAGTCTTGTTTAGCCAGCATAGACCGTCGCCCGACCACCTCCGGCCGCCGTCGACCTCGGTAGAGCTCCGCCCGGCCCTAGCCGCCCTTGCTCGCCCTAACCACCTCCCGTCTCCCCCTTCATCGACCTCAATCAACAACTGCAAAAATGGGTATGGCAGCCCGATTTTGGCTCATTTTGGCCGGCTTCCTGACCTTGGATGCTTGGCCCACTTTGAAGAAAGTTGTTCCCCCCGGCGTCCCCATCATTTTGGTCCACTCGGTGTTAATCGGGAGAGTTTCACTCATTAAATTTTGATTAGAGGGTTAATTATGCTAAGGGAGGTTTAGTCTATGATAAGTATTACTAGATGGTTAGTATAATTTATTTAAGTGCATATTATATTAATGTGCTTAATTAACCTAAAGTGTGTTTAATTTAAAGCTAAGTTAATGGTTATATTAATATAAGCTTTGATGTGACATAAAGAAATTTACTTTTGATTTATTTCAATATTTCTGAATTATTAAATAATTTAATAATATATGATTATTGAAATTATTAAAATATTATTATTTAATTATTTCGGAATAAATTTAATTATCTTCGAATAAATAATTCAATTGGACTCAATTAGAAGAGAATTGAATTGAATTAAAAAAATTAAACTACAAGATTTCGGGCCTTGGCGGAAAATGAAATTTGACCTATTGGGAAGATTGTGGTGGAAGATTTGGTTGAGTGGGAAGTGATGTCACATGAGGTCATGGTGGGCCATTTTTGTTGGATTAAAGAAAAAGAAAAAGAAATGGTCACATCTCTCTCTCTCCCCATTCCTCTCTCTCTCTTCCGTCGATTCTCGCCATTTGACCGCCACCCGCGCTCCGCTCGCCCGCATGTGTCTTTGCTCGCCTTATTTCTCTCCCTCCGTCTGCTACTCAAGATCTCGGATCTGGTAGGATGCCGGGCAGAAGTAGCAGCCAACGTCGCGGGAGCCGTCGCATGCCTCACGCTGTCCTCGCCCCGCGTCGCCTCATCGCCGTGCTGTCGTCCGTCTCCCTCTCGCTCGCTCGAACACCGTCTACCCCCGTCCGTTGAGTTGCCGCCTCTACCCGGTCTTGTTTAGCCGGCATAGACCGTCGCCCGACCACCTCCGGCCACCGTCGGCCTCGGTAAGCTCCGCCCGGCCCCGCCGCCCTTGATCGCCTCAACCAGTGCCCCGTCTCTCCCTTCATCGACCTCAATCAACAGCTACAAAATGGGTTTGGCAGCCCGATTTTGGCTCATTTTGGCCAGCTTCCCGACCCGGATGCTTGGCCCACTTTGAAGAAAGTTGTTCCCCCCGCCGTCCCCATTGTTTTGGTACACTCGGTGTTAATCGGGTGAGTTTGGCTCATTAAATTTTGATTAGAGGGTTAATTATGTTTATGGAGGTTTAGTCTATGATAAGTGTTATTAGATGGTTAATTTAATTTATTTAAGTGTAGATTATATTAATGTGCTTAATTAACTTAAAGTGTATTTAATTTAAAGCTAAGTGAATGGTTATATTAATATAAGCTTTGATGTGACATAAAGAAATTTACTTTTGATTTATTTAAATATTTCGAAATTATTAAATAATTTAATAATATATGATTATTCGAAATTATTAAAATATTAATATTTAATTATTTTCGGAATAAATAATTCAATTGGACTCAATTAGAAGAGAATTGAATTGAGTTAAAAAAAAATTAAACCACAAGATTTCATGCCTTGGCGGAAAATCAAATTGAACCTATTGGGAAGATTGTGGTGGAAAATTTGGTTGAGTAGGAAGTGATGTCACATGAGGTCACGGTGGGCCATTTTTGTTGGATTAAAGAAAAAGAAAAAAGAAAAAGAAACGGTCCCATCTCTCTCCCCTTCCTCTCTCTCTCTCTTCCGTCGGTTCTCTCCTCCATCTTTGCTTTGTGCGAAAACCGAAAACGCAGAGAAGAAACCGAGCAGCCCCTTTGCCCGCTCACACGCTCGTCCGCGGGAGGCTTCACCGTCGCCATTTGTCCGCCATCTGCCGCTCCGCTCGCCCGCGTGTGTGCTACTCGCCTTCTTTCTCCCTCTCCGTCTCCTACTCAAGATATCGGATATGGTAGGACGTCGGGCAGAAGTAGCAGCCAACGTCGCCGAGAGCCGTCGCATGCCTCATGCCGTCCTCGCCCCGCGTCGCCTCATCGCCGTGCTGCCATCCGTCTCCCTCTCGCTCGCTCGAACGCCGTCTACCCCGTCCGGTTGAGCCCGCTTCTACCGAGTCTTGTTTATCCAACATAGACCGACGCCCGACCACCCCGGCCACCGTCGGCCTCGGTTGAGCTCCGCTCGGCCCTAGCCGCCCTTGCTCGCCTCAACCAGCTGCCGTCTCCCCCTTCAACGACCTCAATCAACAGCTGCAAAAATGGGTATGGCAGCTCGATTTTGGCTCATTTTGGCCGGCTTCCCGACCCTGGATGCTTGGCCCACTTTGAAGAAAGTTGTTCCCCCCGGCGTCCCCATCGTTTTGGTCCACTCGGTGTTAATCGAGTGAGTTTGGCTCATTAAATTTTGATTAGAGGGTTAATTATGTTTATGGAGGTTTAGTCTATGATAAGTGTTATTAGATGGTTAATTTAATTTATTTAAGTGTAGATTATATTAATGTGCTTAATTAACTTAAAGTGTATTTAATTTAAAGCTAAGTGAATGGTTATATTAATATAAGCTTTGATGTGACATAAAGGAATTTACATTTGATTTATTTAAATATTTCGGAATTATTAAATAACTTAACAATATATGATTATTGAAATTATTAAAATATTATTATTTAATTATTTCGAATAAATTAATTATTTTTGGAATAAATAATTCAATTGGACTCAATTAGAAGAGAATTGAATTGAATTAAAAAAAAATTAAACTCCAAGATTTCATGCCTTGGCGGAAAATGAAATTTGACCTATTGGGAAAATTGTGGTGGAAGATTTAAATGAGTGGGAAGTGATGTCACATGAGGTCATGGTGGGCCATTTTTGTTGGATTAAAGAAGAAGAAAAAGAAAAAGAAACGGCCCCATCTCTCTCTCCCCCTTCCTCTCTCTCTCTCTTCTTCCGTTGGTTCTCTCCTCCATCTTTGCTGTGTGAAGACCAGAAAATGCAGAGAAGAAACCGGAGCAACCCCTTTGCCTGCTCATACGCTCGTCCACCGGAGGCTTCACCGTCGCCATTTGTCCGCCATCCACCGGTCCGCTCGCCCGTGTGTGTGCTGCTATGCCTTCTTTCTCCCCCTCCGTCTCCTACTCAAGATCTCGGATCTGGTAGGACGCTGGGCAGAAGTAGCAGCCAACGTCGCCGGGAGCCGTCGCACGCCTCACGCAGTCCTCGCCCCGCGTCGCCTCATCGCCGTGCTGTCGTCCGTCTCCCTCTCGCTCGCTCGAACGCCGTCTACCCCGTCCGGTTGAGTTGCCGCCTCTACCCAGATCTTGTTTAGCTTGACATAGACCGTCGCCCGACCACCTCCGGCCACCGTCGGCCTCGGTAGAGCTCCGCCCGGCCCCAGCCGCCCTTGCTCGCCTCAACCAGCTGCCGTCTCCCCCTTCATCGACCTCAATCAACAGCTACAAAAATGGGTTTGGCAGCCCGATTTTGGCTCATTTTGGCCAGCTTCCCGACCCCGGATGCTTGGCCCACTTTGAAGAAAGTTGTTCCCCCCGCCGTCCCCATTGTTTTGGTACACTCGGTGTTAATCGGGTGAGTTTGGCTCATTAAATTTTGATTAGAGGGTTAATTATGTTTATGGAGGTTTAGTCTATGATAAGTGTTATTATAGGGTTAATTTAATTTTTTTAAGTTTAGATTATATTAATGTGCTTAATTAACTTAAAGTGTATTTAATTTAAAGCTAAGTGAATGGTTATATTAATATAAGCTTTGATGTGACATAAAGAAATTTACTTTTGATTTATTTAAATATTTCGAAATTATTAAATAATTTAATAATATTTGATTATTCGAAATTATTAAAATATTAATATTTAATTATTTTCGAATAAATAATTCAATTGGACTCAATTAGAAGAGAATTGAATTGAATTAAAAAAATTAAACCACAAGATTTCATGCCTTGGCGGAAAATGAAATTGAACCTTTTGGGAAGATTGTGGTGGAAAATTTGGTTGAGTAGGAAGTGATGTCACATGAGGTCACGGTGGGCCATTTTTGTTGGATTAAAGAAAAGAAAAAGAAAAAAAGAAACGGTCACATCTCTCTCTCCCCTTCCTCTCTCTCTCTCTCTCTTCCGTTGGTTCTCTCTTCCATCTTTCTTTGTGTGAAGACCAGAAAAACGCAGAGAAGAAACCGGAGCAGCCCCTTTGCCCGCTCACACGCTCGTCCACCGAGGCTTCACCGTCGCCATTTGTCCGCCATCCGCCGCTCCGCTCGCCGTGTGTGTGCTATGCCTTCTTTCTCCCCCTCCATCTCCTACTCAAGATCTCGGATGCGGTAGGACGCCAGGCGAAGTAGCGCCAACGTCACCGGGAGCCGTCGCACGCCTCACGCAGTCCTCGCCCCGCGTCGCCTCATCGCCGTGCCGCCATCCGTCTCCTCTCGCTCGCTCGAACGCCGTCTACCCCGTCCGGTTGAGCTGCCGCTTCCGAGTCTTGTTTAGCCAGCATAGACCGTCGCCCGACCACCTCCGCCGCCGTCGACCTCGGTAGAGCTCCGCCCGCCCTAGCCGCCCTTGCTCGCCCTAACCACCTCCCGTCTCCCCTTCATCGACCTCAATCAACAACTGCAAAAATGGGTATGGCAGCCCGATTTTGGCTCATTTTGGCCGGCTTCGACCTTGGATGCTTGGCCCACTTTGAAGAAAGTTGTTCCCCCGGCGTCCCCATCATTTTGGTCCACTCGGTGTTAATCGGGAGAGTTTCACTCATTAAATTTTGATTAGAGGGTTAATTATGCTAAGGAGGTTTAGTCTATGATAAGTATTACTAGATGGTTAGTATAATTTATTTAAGTGCATATTATATTAATGTGCTTAATTAACCTAAAGTGTGTTTAATTTAAAGCTAAGTTAATGGTTATATTAATATAAGCTTTGATGTGACATAAAGAAATTTACTTTTGATTTATTTCAATATTTCTGAATTATTAAATAATTTAATAATATATGATTATTGAAATTATTAAAATATTATTATTTAATTATTTCGGAATAAATTTAATTATCTTCGAATAAATAATTCAATTGGACTCAATTAGAAGAGAATTGAATTGAATTAAAAAAATTAAACTACAAGATTTCGGGCCTTGGCGGAAAATGAAATTTGACCTATTGGGAAGATTGTGGTGGAAGATTTGGTTGAGTGGGAAGTGATGTCACATGAGGTCATGGTGGGCCATTTTTGTTGGATTAAAGAAAAAGAAAAAGAAATGGTCACATCTCTCTCTCTCTCCCATTCCTCTCTCTCTCTCTTCCGTCGATTCTCGCCATTTGACCGCCACCCGCCGCTCCGCTCGCCCGCATGTGTGCTGCTCTGCCTTATTTCTCTCCCTCCGTCTGCTACTCAAGATCTCGGATCTGGTAGGATGCCGGGCAGAAGTAGCAGCCAACGTCGCGGGAGCCGTCGCATGCCTCACGCTGTCCTCGCCCCGCGTCGCCTCATCGCCGTGCTGTCGTCCGTCTCCCTCTCGCTCGCTCGAACACCGTCTACCCTGTCCAGTTGAGTTGCCGCCTCTACCCAGTCTTGTTTAGCCAGCATAGACCGTCGCCCGACCACCTCCGGCCACCGTCGGCCTCGGTAGAGCTCCGCCCGGCCCCAGCCGCCCTTGATCGCCTCAACCAGCTGCCGTCTCTCCCTTCATCGACCTCAATCAACAGCTACAAAAATGGGTTTGGCAGCCCGATTTTGGCTCATTTTGGCCAGCTTCCCGACCCCTGGATGCTTGGCCCACTTTGAAGAAAGTTGTTCCCCCCGCCGTCCCCATTGTTTTGGTACACTCGGTGTTAATCAGGTGAGTTTGGCTCATTAAATTTTGATTAGAGGGTTAATTATGTTTATGGAGGTTTAGTCTATGATAAGTGTTATTAGATGGTTAATTTAATTTATTTAAGTGTAGATTATATTAATGTGCTTAATTAACTTAAAGTGTATTTAATTTAAAGCTAAGTGAATGGTTATATTAATATAAGCTTTGATGTGACATAAAGAAATTTACTTTTGATTTATTTAAATATTTCGAAATTATTAAATAATTTAATAATATATGATTATTCGAAATTATTAAAATATTAATATTTAATTATTTTCGGAATAAATAATTCAATTGGACTCAATTAGAAGAGAATTGAATTGAGTTAAAAAAAATTAAACCACAAGATTTCATGCCTTGGCGGAAAATCAAATTGAACCTATTGGGAAGATTGTGGTGGAAAATTTGGTTGAGTAGGAAGTGATGTCACATGAGGTCACGGTGGGCCATTTTTGTTGGATTAAAGAAAAAGAAAAAGAAAAAGAAACGGTCCCATCTCTCTCTCCCCTTCCTCTCTCTCTCTCTCTCTTCCGTTGGTTATCTCCTCCATCTTTGCTTTGTGTGAAGACCCGGAAAACGCAGAGAAGAAACCGGAGCAGCCCCTTGCCCGCTCACACGCTCGTCCCGCGGAGGCTTCACCGTCGCCATTTGTCCGCCATCCGCCGCTCCGCTCGCCCGTGTGTGTGCTGCTATGCCTTCTTTCTCTCCCTCCGTCTCCTACTCAAGATCTCGGATCTGGTAGGACGCTAGGCAGAAGTAGCAGCCAACGTCGCCGGGAGCCATCGCACGCCTCACGCAGTCCTCGCCCCGCGTCGCCTCATCGCCGTGCTGCCATCCGTCTCCCTCTCGCTCGCTCGAATGCCGTCTACCCCGTCCAGTTGAGCTGCCGCCTCTACCGAGTCTTGTTTAGCCAGCATAGACCGTCGCCCGACCACCTCCGGCCGCCGTCGACCTCGGTAGAGCTCCGCCCGGCCCTAGCCGCCCTTGCTCGCCTCAACCAGCTCCCGTCTCCCCCTTCATCGACCTCAATCAACAAGCGCAAGAATGGGTATGGCATCCCGATTTTGGCTCATTTTGGCCGGCTTCCTGACCTTGGATGCTTGGCCCACTTTGAAGAAAGTTGTTCCCCCGGCGTCCCCATCGTTTTGGTCCACTCGGTGTTAATCGGCAAAGTTTGACTCATTAAATTTTGATTAGCGGGTTAATTATGCTAAGGGAGGTTTAGTCTATGATAAGTATTATTAGATGATTAGTATAATTTATTTAAGTGCATATTATATTAATGTGCTTAAATAACGTAAAGTGTGTTTAATTTAAAGCTAAGTTAATGGTTATATTAATATAAGCTTTGATGTGACATAAAGGAATTTACTTTTGATTTATTTCAATATTTCTGAATTATTAAATAATTTAATAATATATGATTATTGAACTTATTAAAATATTATTATTTAATTATTTCGGAATAAATTTAATTATCTTCGAATAAATAATTCAATTGGACTCAATTAGAAGAGAATTGAATTGAATTTAAAAAAATTAAACTACAAGATTTTAGGCCTTGGCGGAAAATGAAATTTGACCTATTGGGAAGATTGTGGTGGAAGATTTGGTTGAGTGGGAAGTGATGTCACATGAGGTCATGGTGGGCCATTTTTGTTGGATTAAAGAAAAGAAAAAGAAATGGTCACATCTCTCTCTCTCTCCCATTCCTCTCTCTCTCTTCCGTCGATTCTCTCCTCCATCTTTGCTGTGCAAAGAACAAAAACGCGGAGAAGAAACCGAAGCAGCCCCTTTGCCTGCTCACACGGTCGTCCGCCGAAGGCTCATTTTGGCCGGCTTCCTGACCTTGGATGCTTGGCCCACTTTGAAGAAAGTTGTTCCCCCCGGCGTCCCCATTGTTTTGGTACACTCGGTGTTAATCGGGTGAGTTTGGCTCATTAAATTTTGATTAGAGGGTTAATTATGTTTATGGAGGTTTAGTCTATGATAAGTGTTATTAGATGGTTAATTTAATTTATTTAAGTGTAGATTATATTAATGTGCTTAATTAACTTAAAGCGTGTTTAATTTAAAGCTAAGTGAATGGTTATATTAATATAAGCTTTGATGTGACATAAAGGAATTTACTTTTGATTTATTTAAATATTTCGGAATTATTAAATAACTTAACAATATATGATTATTGAAATTATTAAAATATTATTATTTAATTATTTCGGAATAAATTAATTATTTTTGTAATAAATAATTCAATTGGACTCAATTAGAAGAGAATTGAATTGAATTAAAAAAATTAAACTCCAAGATTTCATGCCTTGGCGGAAAATGAAATTTGACCTATTGGGAAGATTGTGGTGGAAGATTTGGTTGAGTGGGAAGTGATGTCACATGAGGTCATGGTGGGCCATTTTTGTTGGATTAAAGAAAAAGAAAAAGAAATGGTCCCATCTCTCTCTCCCCTTCGTCTCTCTCTCTCTTCTGTCGGTTCTCTCCTCCATCTTTGCTGTGCAAAGACCAGAAAATGCAGAGAAGAAACCGGAGCAGCCCCTTTGCCCGCTCACACGCTCGTCCGCCGGAGGCTTCACCGTCGCCATTTGTCCGCCATCGGCCGCTCCGCTCACCCGCGTGTGTCTTTCCGCCTTCTTTCTCTCCCTCCGTCTTCTACTGAAGATCTCGGATTTGGTAGGATGCCGGGCGGAGAGTAGCAGCCAATGTCGCCGGAAGCCATCGCACGCCCGACCCCGTCCTCGCCCCGTCGCCTCATCGCCGTGCTACCGCTCTGTCTCCTCTCGCTCGCTCGAACGCCATCTCGCCCCGTCCGGTTGAGCCGCCTCTACCCGGTCTTGTTTAGCCGCATAGACCGCCGCCCGACCACCTCCGGCCACCGTCGGTCTCGCTAGAGCTCCGCCCGGCCCTAGCCGCCCTTGCTCGCCTCAACCAGCTGCCATCTCCCCCTTCATCGACCTCAATCAACAGCTGCAAAATGGGTATGGCAGCCCGATTTTTGCTCATTTTGGCCTGCTTCCCGACCCTGGATGCTTGGGCCACTTTGAAGAAAGTTGTTCCCCTTGGCGTCCCCATCGTTTTGGTCCACTCGGTGTTAATCGGGTGAGTTTAGCTCATTAAATTTTGATTAGAGGGTTAATTATGTTTAGGGAGGTTTAGTCTATGATAAGTGTTATTAGATAGTTAGTTTAATTTATTTAAGTGTAGATTATATTAATGTCCTTAATTAACTTAAAGTGTATTTAAGTTAAAGCTAAGTGAATGGTTATATTAATATAAGCTTTGATGTGACATAAAGAAATTTACTTTTGATTTATTTAAATATTTCGAAATTATTAAATAATTCAATAATATATGATTATTCGAAATTATTAAAATATTATTATTTAATTATTTTCGGAATAAATAATTCAACCGAGTCAATTAGAAGAGAATTGAATTGAATTAAAAAAAAATTAATGTACAAGATTTCATGCCTTGGCGGAAAATGAAATGGACCTATTGGGAAGATTGTGGTGGAAAATTTGGTTGAGTAGGAAGTGATGTCACATGAGGTCATGGTGGGCCATTTTGTTGGATTAAAGAAAAAGAAAAAGAAAAAGAAATGGTCCCAACTCTCTTCCGTTGGTTCTCTCCTCCATCTTTGCTGTGCGAAGACCCGAAAACGCAGAGAAGAAACCGGAGCAGCCCTTTGCCCGCTCACAAGGTCGTCCGCCGAAGGCTTCACCGTCGCCATTTGTTCGCTATCCGCCGCTGCGCTCGCCCGCGTGTGTGCTGCTTTGCCTTCTTTCTCCCCCCTCCTTCTGCTACCCAAGATCTCAGATCTGGTAGGACGCCAGGTAGAAGTAGCAGCCAACGTCCTCGGGAGCCGTCGCACACCTCACGCTGTCCTCGCCCCGCGTCGCCTCATCGCCGTGCTGTCGTCCATCTCCCTCTCACTCGCTCGAACGCTGTCTGTCCCGTCCAGTTGAGCTACCGCCTCTACCCATTCTTGTTTAGCCAGCATAGACCGCCGCCCGACCACCTCCGGCCACCGTCGGTCTCGCTAGAGCTCCGCCCGTCCCTAGCCGCCCTTGCTCGCCTCAACCAGCTACCGTCTCCCCCTTCATCGACCTCAATCAACAGCTGCAAAAATGGGTATGGCAGCCCGATTTTGGCTCATTTTGGCCAGCTTCCCGACCCTGGATGCTTGGCCCACTTTGAAGAAAGTTGTTCCCCTCGTTGTCCCTATCGTTTTGGTCCACTCGATGTTAATCGGGTGAGTTTAGCTCATTAAATTTTGATTAGAGGGTTAATTATGTTTAGGGAGGTTTAGTCTATGATAAGTGTTATTAGATGGTTAGTTTAATTTATTTAAGTGTAGATTATATTAATGTGCTTAATTAACTTAAAGTCTATTTAATTTAAAGCTAAGTGAATGGTTATATTAATATAAGCTTTGATGTGACATAAAGGAATTTACTTTTGATTTATTTAAATATTTCGAAATTATTAAAATATTATTATTTAATTATTTTCGGAATAAATTTAATTATTTATTAAATTCCAAAATTTTGTTAGGATCCTAAATTCTCAAAATTTCGCGATGGTCGGCCTTTGTGTAGTCGATTTTGAAATTGACGATTTAATATTATAAATTGAGTGTTGATTGTGAAAAATATGAATTTTATTCAAAGTCTCGTGTGTCGGGTTTTGATACCAAAATTAGATTTTAATGATTATATTAAATCATGGTGTTTAAAAAGGTGAGATATTAAATTTAATTATTTATTAAATTCCAAAATTTGTTAGGATCCTAAATTCTCAAAATTTCGCGCCGGTCGCTTTGTGTAGTCGATTTTGAAATTGATGATTTAATATTATAAATTGAGTGTTGATTGTGAAAAATATGAATTTTATTCAGAAAGTCTCGGAGTGTCAAGTTTCGATACCAAAATTAGATTTTAATGATTATATTAAATAGTGGGGTTTAAAAAGGTGAGATATTGGCTTTCTGGTTCAAAATTAGCGTGCCCCCCCACACGTGAGTAATTTATGGAATATTTTTAATATGAAGAAAAATGGCTGGGATCACTATTTTAAGTGGAAGCATTGAGTGAAATGTAAAGTGTCTCAGGCCGAATATGAATTGTTGTGTGATACTTAAGAGGAGATCATCCTAGGCTGTTGAGTCGGACTTACCCCTATATGGGATGCCCCTTACAACGAATGCAGGTCACAGTAGATTCTGGGCCTATACTCCTTCGAGAATGCCGTCAACGTACTAACGAAGCCACGCTCCATGGGGGGAGGCGATGCCTAGCTATATGCCAGT
The DNA here is from genome assembly GCF_016545825.1 of Eucalyptus grandis. Taxonomy (NCBI): domain Eukaryota; kingdom Viridiplantae; phylum Streptophyta; class Magnoliopsida; order Myrtales; family Myrtaceae; genus Eucalyptus; species Eucalyptus grandis. Next base: position 39,316,953 of record NC_052618.1, read on the forward strand.
AGATAGCCGAATTGCGAGTAGGCTATGCCATTGTGTGGTAGTGAATATCAATTGAATCGCATGCCGAGTGTTATTGACGGGTCGGATTATGGGATGGAATCATGTAGCATGGTATGGGACGTGTCATAACGGTTTGGTCTTATAATCCAGATTCATGTGGTCGTTCGAAATGATATTGTTGACATTCCAGTGGTTTAAGTTCCTATTACTACTATATGTGATTGAGTGATTTGAATTGTGCTAACCTGTAGGAAGGAACTGAGGCAAGGTAAGTTTTCTATGTAATGTGGCTAGGCCACCCTTGGGCATATTTTCTTTCTAATAGAGGTTTAGATGGTTGAACTTGCTGAGACAATGTCTCATCCCGGTTGTGGGATTAAGGGCGCGTTTGGTAATGATTCTGTTCCCAAGAGTAGATTCTGATCATAACTGATTCTTTTTTATTATGTTCCCGGGAACTAATTCTACGCATTTTAAGCCGTTTGGTAACTGTCCAAAATTTCTGATTCTGGAATAGAATTGTGTTTGGTACCGTACTAATTAATTCAAATCAATTTCTTTTAATTTTTAAATATTTTTTTTACTTTTTTTTTCTTTTTCATTTTTTCCTTTTTCTCATCTTCTTCTTCTTTTTGTGGCCGGTTGCCGGACCGGCGACTGACCAGACGAGGGCCGGCAACCTCATCGGAGCGTCACCGGCCCTCGGCGAGGCCGACCCTTGTCGGTTGAACCTCGCCGGCAACTGGGCGAGGCTCACCTAGCCCCGCCGAGGCTCGGCCAGCCTCGCCGAGGCCGGGCGAGGCTTGCCAAGCCACCGATGGGGCCGGGCGAGCCTCGCCCGGCCACAGTGGGGCTAGGCAAGCCTCGGGGCTAGGCATCATGAGGCTTGCCCGGCCCCGCCTAGCCTCACTAGATCCGGGAGGCCGAGCCTCGCCGGTGGTCGGGCAAGCCTCCGGCGAGCTCGCCGGACCTCGCCCGGTCCGGTGAGCCTCCCGCGAGCTCGCCCGACCGGCGGCCGGCGGCAGTGGACGGCGCCCAGCGACGGTGGTGGACGGTGGCAGTAGACAGTGGACGTGGTAGGCGATGGTGGACGGCAGTCGCGAGATGGCCGAAGGGAAGAAGGAGGGTTCTTGATTTTGATTCTCAAATTCGTTCCCCGAACAAGAATAAACTTTTTTTTGGTTCTTGATTCTATTCCCAATCTGTTCTAGGAACAAATTTGTTCCGGAACAAAATTTTACCAAACGCGATTCTAGACCCAAACTGATTCCGGGAACAAAGAATCATAATTTGGCCATGTTTGGATGGTTACCAAACAAGGCCTAAAATTTCAGGTCCTTGGTGGACGGAGCGGCCAGATAACTTTGGTTGGCCTTGAGGAGTTGCAGAGGTGAAGTCATAAGGATTGAAGAAAGTGTCCAACTTGTAGGTCGTAGGATAGTTCCTTTTTAAGAGCTGGTCTTCTGTAGACTTTTGGCCATAGACCTCTATTTGTAATTCTGTTGAATTATGAAAGTGTTATATTGTGGTTTTGCTTCTTGCTTTTCTATCCCGTATTTCATTGTCAGGGGTTTTATAGTACATTCCGCTTGCGCAATAATAAATGAATGGGATTGGCGATACTACTTGGGAATGTTGCATTTGCATGACCATGGTGGATTGTTAACGCGCTCTAGGTTCGGGGCGTGACATGAACTTTTAGTTTGTTCAATATGGTTTTTGAATTAACCCAATGTGTAATGTGGTCTTTGAATTTATTTAATTTAGTCTATAAATTTTCAAACATGTCCAAACCAATTCTTGAATTGTATGAAAATGTTCAATGTAGTCCCCGATCTTGAATAATTATGAAAGGACTACATTGAGCATTTTTAGAATATTATGGATGGATTACATTAAACATTTTCACACAGTTCAAGAACTTGATTGAATATGTATTAAAAGTTCATTGACTACATTGAATAAATTAGAAATTCAAGGACCACATTGTACATTGATTTAAAGTTCAAGAATCATATTGAATAAATTAAAATTTTAGAGATTAAGTTGCACATTAAGCTAAAATTCATGGACTATTTATGTCAATTTGCCTTTATGGAATTAAAAGCATTAGAGATTTGGTTATATTATGACATCACTTATGTACTTTAAGCTATGGTTAATGCGCTCTCGAGGCACTGAAAAATAAATATGTCGCATGTTGTGCTGCCTTGCGACGATAAAGTCATTACTCTCTACTCGTTTTCCAGATAATTAAAACTCTAACACGACTGAAGTATTAAGCAACAACGGTTCTACTCCATAAAAGAATCTGACTTTTATTTTCCAATGTCTGAAATTTGACTATTGACTGCGTAATCAATTTGTGACTTTTCGACCAAAAAAAAAAACTCGTGACTTGACATATGACTTGTAATTGAAAAAAATAAAATAAAAGAGGAAATATACGAGATTTGACTTTCTTCACTCATGAGCATGTTCTTTTATTTTCCAGACATTTACTTCTTCTTCTTCTTTTCTTTTTTTTATCAATATCGAGCGCTAAGTCTGAACTGTGTATATGAAAGCTTTTTTTTTTGTCCGAGTAATGAAAATAACTTAGGCTCCTGTGATTTTAACAAAAATTAAAGAATGCTCACCGGCCATGTAAGTATGAATTGCGTATATGATTCTTGTGCCTGCAATAAATGATGATATGGCCGTCCGAGGATCAAAATTTCTAGACCCTTATAACATCTTTCTCGTCATCACTCATCGGCTTGTTACGAAGCAACAAAGAATGCTAATCTGCCAAGTAAATGCCAATTTTTCTTCGACTGAAAGAGTCCAACTACGCATGTGATGTGGAGAATTCAGCACCCTCATTGCTCCAGTCTACGGAGGATTAACTTCAGCGTCTCGGAAATGATCAAGATTGGGATTCCTTAGACAAATCACTTGAAAAGGACAATATATCATCAAATACGTGAGCTCCCTTCTTTTGTACAGTGAAAGGAGCTCCTCTGTAAAGTTCATACGTGGTCTTCCTCCATATGTACGAATTTAACCAGTGTCGATTCAACAGATCTGATATATATCTCACACAATAACCGCCCAACAAAATCCAAACCTAATTATCTCTACAATCAGGATTGGCATATATCCTCCAATCGGGCTAGGGCTTAGACTCGACACATTAATTTAAGTAGTAGCCTCACACATTGTCCACGTAACCGAGCCTTGCTCGGCTTGAAGAAAGTGATGGTGCATAGTAGGGCAGAAATTGAAGCTCTGAGGGCGCTACTCCTGAAGTATCCCAGACCTTATAGGCTTGAGAAAGTGAGGATTCAGCCTCCTGAAAACACTAACCGGATTAGTGGCAGGTGGGAACGGTAGAGCTGCGAATCGCGTGCACATTTGCTTGGACGATGCTTCCTCTCTAAGCAATCTGAACGTCTTTGATGAAGAAGATACAAATAGTAGTGACAAGGCAAGGCATGTGTCGATAAGGAGCTCCTATGTTATGTGATGAACGAACGACGCTCAAATAGTATGTAATTTCCGGCCTCGACTTATTTAAAGATAAAACTTTCTTCGAAGTCCTGAAGGAAGTACAGAAGCAAAGCCAAAATTACATGTATTGAAATGGTGGCCTAAAACTCATCCTTTTTTATACATGGGTATGCTACCCAAACTAACAGGGTCACCATTTCACCAAAATTAGAGGCAAATCTGCTTCTAAATATTCATTTAAGTTTCGCCTTTAGTGGGTTTGCTCTTTCCACAACATGTATTGAAAGATAAAATGGCATTGGCGACGTACTTGTATAGTAATTATAGAGTGGAATAAAAAATTTGAATACATTAGGATTTATATACATATGATAAAGTGGATCGGTGTACACGATGCAACGACGCAATGGCATGAATTAGGAGAGAAATATTTTAAAACGTTTCATTATATCTTGATTCATAGGTGCATGATAAAATGAATTCGTCTATGCATGAATGACTCCGTTATTGGATTCATAGAACTAGAATATTTAAAAAAGAGACATTAAATAGTTACTTCCATCGATCCCCAGTGTCTTTTCAGACGAGGGTCGTGCATGAATGTCCGAAGCAGCATGGAATTTTGCACGATCGGATTGACTATGGCTGCCTACAAAGCTTCTCGGCCGGAGACGAACCCTGCCAAAAACCAGAGAAAGGAGACAAGGACATGGCACCCTCGTTAATCTAACATGTTTTGTACTTGGATCATCTTCCTGTGCTGATTCTTTATGTCTTGCAGATGAGAGCTCCGTCTCCATGGAATCCAAGAAAGAGCCAGGAAGACTAGGTGAACTAAGCTCTGGTTGGTCGTCAGAGAGAGAGAGAGAGAGAGAGAGAGAGAGAGAGAGTTTTGCTAAAAAAGAGAAAGCATATTGCATGCCCCTCAGAATGCTGACGAAAAAGCTTTCATTTAAATGTTCTAAACACTTGAGGGGGGCCAAGATTCACTGATGAATAACGGGTTGGAGAACGGCATGGGAAAACTGGGTGGAGTGGAGTGGAGTAGTCGCTGCTTCGTATTGATGACGATGATAATCAACCATTCTCTATCCCCCTCGATCTGCACTCTGCACGACATAAACATGAAACGGGAAAAAAAAGCCTGACCCCACAGAACAGATTCCAGTCTAAGCTGTTCACCAATGCCAGAGAGAAGACCAAACAGACCAAGACAAAAGAAAGTACGGAAGCAAGGCAAAAATAATGAAGGCGGATAGGAGTATGGATTACATCTTAAGCGCAGCGCCACAGAAAATGAGATGAGTTTTTTGAATTTGTAGACTTCAAAGTAACTTTACATCTCTTCCCCAAGCATTTTTCCATATGAAACAGAACTAAAAATGTTAATTGCTGACTTCCTGTTGTTTTAGCCCGGACAAAGTGGAACCTAATATGCACGGGGAAAGAGTAGAGTTAAAAGCAAGACATAAAGTGCACTAGAATATGACAGCATGACGTGGATCCCGTTCCTTGAAACTGGAGGACAGTCATGGTATGGTAACGTATCAATTTCCCAAAGCGTAACCTCCTGCAGTGAGAAATGTCATCACTCGTCGACATGTTAAGAAACGACAAAGAAATGTTATCCTGCCATGTAAATTGCCAATTTCTCTTCGATTGAATGAGTTTGACTAAGCATAAGATGTAGAGAATATGGCACGCTTACTCATTGCATTAGTCTTCACAGGATTAGCTTTGTAATCCCGAAATGATCAAAACCGGGTTTCCTTAGAAAACTCTGTGCCAGTCGAGTCTTCTTCATTGCCAGCAGTCTGCTCTTCCACTTTTCAGATGATCCTTGGCCTTGGACTCGCCGTCTTCCTGCACATCTCCACAAATACGTGAGCATGAGAGAATTTATTCCTTTGGCGGGTAACCGGTCGAACAGAAGTGTCATTCCCCTAAATTAATGATAAAAACTTGCTTCAAAGAGTCCTGGTAGAAGCTCAGAGAAAATATTTGAGTTCCATGTCTTGTGTACAGAAAATGAGCTCCTTAGGCTTATATCAAGATCTGCTCCTTGATATTGACTTGGGGAGGAAAAAGAAGGTAAAAGGAAAAGAACTAGTGTTCCTTCATTCGAAATGAAATGCCTCGCACAATCTCATCAACGGACCTCTCTATCTTTGTCCAAAGCCAGAGATTCATTCGAATTTTGTGGCGCGACCAAGACATCCACTTCCCAAACGCCTCATCCAACTTGTCTGACAGAGGCAGGTAAATTCTAATCCATGTGTCATTTACTAAGTCACAGTATTGCATACACAAGAAAACTTTACGAACAAACTTCCATAAGACTAAATAACCATAGGACAGAGCAAAGAAACTGAAAATCCTCTGTATGCTATCGAAACAATAGCTTCTGCTTATATTGTCACAACTCTGTATATACAATGATATAATGTAGTGGCCTATCAACTCTTCATCTTATTCGAGTACATAACACATGCTAGAGCCCTCTTCCCTAGGCTGCGCAATACCACAGAATAAACCTCAGCAGCTGAACTTAATCACTGCGATGAATGCAGCAGATAATCCATGATGGAACCACCTCCAGTAAACTTAAATGACAGATAAAGGCTGAAAGCTTAGTAATTAATTATACTTGGAAATCACATGACTACCATAACTACGAGCTGCTGTCACTTTTTCCGTAGAATTTGAACATGTACCTTGTCTACAAGGTGAAAACTTTCTAGATCGTTAATGTGCTCGTGCAGATGCCATTGACACCTTGACGCATATATCCACATGGGATATGGCAGAGTTGATGTATATTGCTTAGAAAATATGCAGCTGAACCGAGATTAATCATTAGAAGAGCACAGGGAGAAGCTCCTGCATTTGACTTAATAATACAAAGGGGAAATAAAAATCTAGACAGAGCTCTAAATAGCTCTAAATTGCAAGGTTTCATCTCTCTATCCATAAAAACTTCTTGTCCAGAAAGGGGAAGACCAAGCGAAGAATAATTCTCCACAGAAGCAGCTGCACTTTGAAAAAAAGCAAAAGAGTCTCTAGAGTCCTCCAAACCAGTCCCCACAATGCAAACAGCAAGTGGAATAAGTAGAATTTAAATCGCTGATATGATCCCTTGTAGGTAATCTGTCCAAGATAGCATGCACATCAATTTTCTGCCATCTTAATTTCATGCTTCTACACTTGATTTGGTGAAAGCACTACGGATATGACTAGAAGAGGACCAAAATCTCGTCCTGTTGTGAATTAAATGGGAATGTCACCCACCAAACACCAGCTTCAATGGCAGCTACAGGTCGCTTCTGGTTGCAGGCCATTGCAAACAACTACAAACAACAGAGCAAAAGTGGGATCTAGACTGAGTACTGCAACCAGAGACATTAGAATGTAAATATTGTCCACAATAACATTCAATAGATCATCTAGATCGAAAAATCTTTCGGGGTTTTTGACAATGGAAAAGCCCAAAGGTGTAAAAGAAATGACACATTCCAAGCTCTATGCCATAAGTACTTTGATGCAGGAGTGGGGGGAGAAGGAAAGAGACGATATCAGCCCTCGAATCAGATGTTGAGTGCAACAAGGGGATTTACTCGTTTGCAATAAGTGAGATCACTTCTACTTGTTGATAAACCGAAACACCAGGATCAAATATGCAACTCATCGGTTTAAGATATGGACCATTCATGTGAGTGGATGCGAAGTATAATCTGATTTGTGTAGCTGCCCCAGAAAACAATTTTCAGAAATTTTACGAACCATCCTTCATCTCATATTCAATTTAATTCACCAGGAATTTCATCTGTTGGCCACCAAAGGCAGCGGAAATTTCTCTTCGTGGACTAGAATTCACGTCTCGGCCAATTGCCATTTGCATCCTGCATCAGTGATAATGAGAACTGTAGAAAGATGTGCACTGGTTGCATCCGGGGCAGTCGCCTACGATCTGAACCTGGGAACAGTTGACAATATCTTGAAAATGGAAACTCGATTCAGGAAGTACGAACTAGACCCTAAGCACGCATTTCTGAAGCACTTTCGTTCCCCCTGATTGATCTCCTCAAAACTGGCACCATTTGACACGAGACTTTATCATTCCACAAATGCGCTATCTTCCTCCTTTTCTGCTAAGAAATGCACCGCTAAAGCAGGGAATGAGAGGGCCGTAGAACCCAACACGCCGCAATTCTTGTTGTTTACACACGCTTGTGACGGCATGAAAAATTCGCGCGGGTTTAATTTCTGTGAAACTCATGAACATATATTCCACCGTTCTTCGAGTTTACCATCCATCGCCCGAACACTATTCGCATCATTGCATTATACTAATTCTTCGTACAGGAAGGTCGTTGCTTCAGGTAAGGGCCATGCATTACCAGAGGCATGTAAAAGTGAATTTCATTCTGAAAGGATTACGGATGCTCCAGATGTTAAGAACTTCCAACTCTAGATGCACCGAGCACTCGAAAGCAAAATAAGAGCGGAAGCTTATTTCATGCCCTAAATCAATGAAATGTGACAAGATTAAAAAGAGCGTTAGAGAGAGACATGCCCTTGAGAGAAGCACTTTGTGCTTCATACTTACATAGTAAAGTAAATTCTTCTATGCACGCAACACAATAAAATCCATTAGTGTATTCATAAATTAGGATAATTTAAAAAGTAATATGGGTTATTAACAAACACTTAAAATAATTAAAGAAAAGACCCATGCAAATATAGTTCAATGGTATAAGACAAGTTGAAGAATAAAATATTTTTACACAAAATATAGATTTATTTGTCATTTTATATGCCGGAGGCAGAAATTTTACTAAAGATACGTGTCTAGAAAACTCGTCAGTAATTTTCACGGTAGGTTAATGACTAAAGGATCTAATTACATAAATTAAAAAGTTTGTAGACTCAATCATAAATTGATAAGAGTTAGGGACCAAAATAGAATTAAATAGAAAAAGAAACCAGACGGACTCTTCTCTCTCTCGCGGAACAGAGTCGCACCGTTTGCTTAGCGCTGCTGCTGTTCGGGAGACGGAATCGAAGCTCTTGCTCGGTACGCGCTGAAGCGTCGGAGCTCGCATTCGGCTCTCGAATTCGTCCGCGATCGAGCTCGTTCAACCACCTTGTGATCTGTGCTGAATCGATTGGCGTCTCGCGAACATGATGTCGCCGAAGCAAACCTCGGAAGATCGAGGATCGCCTCAGTTCGGGTAAGCCTCGGAATTTATGCTTTTTCGCTGCACGAATCCTGCAAAATGCTCGTTTGGTTTGCCGAGGGAAGTAATTTGATGTCTTGGGTTGACTCCGTTTGCTGTCTCCGAGGTCGCCGACGAATTGTTAACCCTTGTGCTGAAATGTAGGTTTGAAAGCGATTAGGAATGGTTTTTTTGTTTTTTTTGTTTTTTTTTTTTGAATTTTTTCCAACCTTTTGATTTCTGGGTTTGAGTCCCGCCGGGGCTGAGATTGCGGAAATGGGGATGGCTACTTGAATTGGTAGCGAGCGAATGGCGAGATTGGATGGGATTCGTGCGGCTGCGTGTAGTGAATTCGCAATGCCGGTGCTTGTTTTGTTCGGTTAAACCGTCTCTTGGGTGCGATTCATACGGCCGCGTACTTATGTTTTTGATAATTATAAGTGATGCGCATGACCACTTCCTGTTTGATTGGTATGTTGCTGCACACATTGCTCGTGCAGTGGTTGGCTTTTAGGAGTAAGCTAAGCTTGCTTCTAAAGTGCATAGGCATCTCATGGATTAGTTACTTGACATATATGGTATGATAGAGCTGGCAAAGACCAATGACTAGCGGTCGCATTCTTTCTGTAGGCACACACCCTTCCAGATAATTCATATATTGGGCAACTTTTTGAGAATATGGTCGGTCTACTCAATGTACCGTTACTTGACTCAGACGGGAGCATCAGTTGTGCTCTTCATCTTCTGTTGTCTGGTCCCTGCAACAATCCTGTTTTTGTTCCTGCAGAAGCCTTGGAAGGGTAGACCACTCTCTAATACTCAGGTAAAGCAATGAGGCTTTCCTCCTCATCCACTCTTGCCAAAAGAAAATGTGAACCTTTGTTGTTTCATTCTTGTGACCTGTTTTATCTAATCTTTGGGTTTCAGGTCGTACCTTCGGTGATAAATGGTGCCATAACGGCTTTCTACTTTGTTTTGTGGGGAAAGGGCTTGAAACTATGTGGACCGCTTAGGTAGGTTTCCAGAGTCTATGAATTTGTAATTCGCATTTAAAAATTTACTGTTACTCCTTTTTTTTTTGGGGAGCCGGGGGGGAGGGGAATCGCCAATAAATAGTACTGTTGCAGTCAGTCCACAGTTGGATGAAGTGGTAGATGTGTGAAAGGATTGATACTTATTTTTGGTTTTGATCTCAATCTGTGAAACTTGTATTTAATCTGACAAATTATTAAATGAACAGCTATTGATGTAAATTGACAATTTCAGGACGCTTTCTTTATAAGAAAACATTTTTTAGTATTTCCTCTGTTTAATATTGCTTGAAAGTTCAGTACTCATGAAGTCTTTGTCTATAGACAAGTTTGCCTTTCGTGTCTCTAATGCTGCTGCCATTGTTGTTAATGAAAAAGTTGAAACCATTTTCCAAAGAAGGGTCCTTTATTTTGAAAATCTTTTATAGGTTAAAGGAAATGTTAGGAACTTCTGCAATCACGTTGCTTGTCTCAATTTTCTATTTTGTTGCTTTTTTTCTTACATATTTAACTGTGTAGATCTTATGTTAAATTTTGTCACAGAAATTATTCATCAACTTCACCTTTTGTTCTTTCACTCAAATAGAGCTTTAATGGCGGAGTATTCTGGTGCTGTTCTTGGGGTCTTATCTGCTGTACTCTATGGACAAAGACAGCATGTATGGAAAAAGGTACCCCTTTTTCCCTTGAATGCTTGGATTTTTTAAGAGGATCCAATAGAGCGCAATGATATGAGAGATTTCATCCATTCATTGGCCCAGTGGAAAACTGCTTTGTTTGTTTTCACCATTGTTGTCAAGTGGGATAGAAGCATGTGATAAGCGAGTCAATAGTGAAAACAAACAATGCACAGTCTTATTCCATATATGTTAGAGAAGTCTCAGCGCATATCTATTATGTCTACAATTACTTGGAATGCCTATGCATTTGACCAGTCATAGTTCCTATCCTTCTTTTTTATTCATTATTGTGAATCTAGAAGATGGTCAAATAGTGATTTACTGCATCAAGAAAAGGAGAAGGATGAATGTTAATAGATTATTCTCTCTAGCAGGATAGACCGATAGACCTATCTGGCATGCACTGAAGTTCATTTTTAAGCTAATTGGGTGTCATAAATTTGTTAGTATGACCGTCTTGCACTATTCTTTTATAGGTTGGCCATTTGATAGTGACAAAAAAGATCTCTCAATATTGTACTCATGTTTTCTTCCTCCAATCAGTGAATATTTCTTCCCTCCACAGGTTGGCGGGTTGATGGCAATGGTGGCGTCTTTCTACCTGTTGTCGCAAGGATGGGCTATGGCCTCATATTTTCCAATAAATATCCTGTAACTAATGGAATAGTATTTCATATTTTAACAGCAGGAAACTCATAGTCTTAAAGTTTACAAGCATTAGTTCTGCTCTTATTCTGCCGAAATTATCAGATCTTTATTTGTCATGTCTACCTTTTTGTTGTTAGTCCACCCGTTCAATGTGATAAATACTTCTGGCATATGAATGTGGACTTAACTTTAACATACAGTTTGGAGAAAGTCCCGATACTGGCGATCAGACAGAACACAATCTGGGTATGAAAGAAATGATACTTCCAATCTTTGCGGGAATCCTGTCAGCATTGAGGAGAGTGATTGCACGACGTGTCTCACTCAAGGTTTAGGCATTTACTTGTCCGGAATTATTTCTGTAATTTGGGATTATTCTATCTTACAAAAGCATTTTCCCAAATAAGAAACTAGCAAGTAACTACTTAAAATCTAACTGCATTGTGCCTTTTGTTCTTGTACACGTCAGAATCAATATAAAAGAAGACTTCATGCAATAACAGTTGCTTCCGCGACATGCTTTCTGTTTCCTGTGGCAATGTGGGATATGATCATAGTAAGTTCTTTAGTGTGTTATATGGTGTTATGCTGGTGCTGCATGAAGCATTCATTTATTTATACTCGTGCTTAGGTTTTACAAATACTCATCTGGCTTCCCCCTTTATTGATGGATCATTCAGGGATCAGAGTCTGCTGATAGCAAGGATTTACCATTTTCAACATGGGCTTTTATAAGCACCATTGCTTTTGGGATTATCTTGATATTTTACATTGACAATATTGCGGAGGAGAGGTACCTTAATAAGGATTTGGTCATCTGAGATTAATATCCTGTGGGTTCTCATGGCATGTGAATTAATGGTTGTCTTTCAAAAAAATATGATCGTATCTCTCTGGAAAGTTGTACTTGGTGGTAGACAAACTCTTGGAGAGCACGCTTCATAGCAGATAAAAAAACCTTTCATGACCAGACTTCTACCCTTTAAACGAAAATCTGCTCATTATTTTAGGCCACATTCCCTCCTTAATCTGCCATTTCGGCATAAAGTAATCAAGCTCTTGAGTCTAGTAGCATAGAGCTGGACCTTTACGAGTATCAACATTGGGCAATGCCATTTCAACTTTCAAGTGACGTAATTGTTCTCTTATCAATGTTCTTCTAACTAGACAGACCTATTCAGCCTTGTTTAATAGAATCACCATTCACATAGTAGGATCTGACAATTTTTAAAACAAGGAAAAACATGTAGGATTATATAGGATTCCTATTGAATCAGTTTATGTATTAATCTACTTTATTCAAAATTGAAATTTGCATAATTTGGTATTTTAGTTATGGAATATCTTCTGTTCTTTCTCTTTTGACTTTTTGGAGTTTTAATCTCACACAATATCATAGCTGGTAAATTTTGATGACAATTCTAGTTGATTTCTTGTTAGAAACTTATTCAGTCTTACAATGCAATCCATCAAGCATCCCCATTGATTCTAAGCAGAATGAGATTTTATCAACCTTGAGTTCAACTCTAGATGGAGGAACCTGGTCTTGTTTGGTTTTCTTTCATATTCCATCTTGGTACGGACAAAATCAAAGAACAATGGCAGGCCAAGGATCCAAGCTCCTGCCCTCTCGGAACGAGTGCCCCTTACTTAGCAGTCAGTGCAAAGAAATGTTTAGATCTGTGGTATCAAGTAATTTAAATTATAAAGCTTCACTTCTGGGGATAACTGCTGACCTGTGCCGAAGAGTCTTGAAGCACAGCCTTAAACATTGGAGGGTGCACACTGACTACTTTGCAAGACTAAAATTTGTGTCCATGGTATAATTACTTTATATAGGTTACCCACCTTATGAAATCAATTTAACCAACCAGCGAGTTCGACTATTCCAACCATTTAAATTGTTGATCAGTAAAGTACAAGCTGACTGGCTCTTACACCAGTGCAAAAGCCTTGCAAGACGATATTTTGTCATATTCTCACCATTTTGATGTTTTCACCTATCTGCGTTTGCACTTACTAAGGCGACTTTTTATGGTCTGCTCAATGATTGTCTCTTCTGAGGTTCTTTAGGCTCCAAATGCCTAGAGTTCAAACCCTGATGATGTAGTTTGTCTGGCAAGTTCTTGAGTTATATGAAGATCTGATGTTTGTTAATGTGGATTACCTTGTTGACAACTCTTACAATTTGTCTCCCTGCAGATTGCACATGGTTTTTTCTTCTCCACGTCATCTGATGGTAGCTGGTGGATGTATCATAATCATGGAGATTGTTTACCAAGTGGACTTTTCTCTTCTGGGGTTTCTAATTTGTGCCTTAATACTGGGCTTTGGTAAGCTTGGAAACTCTTGATTAACAATGAAGCAACACCAAAAAATATCATCTTAAAAGGAACCAATGTTTAGTTTGTACTGCCAAACCAATACGAAATACATGTGAAAAGGTAAGTTTTTGTGTAACTTAAATGGTCACTGCTCATTCATATGCTAGATGAGAAACTAATGGGCATCAAGGCCAGTATATGAGCAATAAAGTTGCAATTTACCATGGCTCAATCTTCTTAAGAAAAATAATATGTTAAATCTGGTGTATTAAGCAGAAAGTTTCAGTCAAAAGATTGTGCGAGCTATAAGCTTTTAAAATTCTGGTTATTTTTTACCCAAAAAATAAAATAAAAATCTAGTTAATTTTCTTCTTATGCATTTTCCATCTTTGATTCATCTTAACTATGAGGGAAAGTTTAATCAAGTAATGGAATTGGAGAAGCATTTTTTGCTCCTTGGTTTTTAGTTGTCAAATACATTTGAGAGATATAATAGCTTGCTGTGATCTCTAGGTTGGTTTCAAACATTGGTATTTTTACTAGATTATTTGATGTGGTGAACTAACATCTTGTCAATCTAAAGAAAGTTTAACATTCCGGGTTTCCATTTATGGGATACCTGGAGATTTCAACTAGTCAAAGCTGCTCTTCTAAGAAGAAATGTCCAGTTATTTTCTTCTCTGTTTCTAAACTTCTTTCTGCATTCGTAGAAATGAGGAGGTATTTTATGCTTGTAATATAGCTTTAAGCCCATTAGAAGATGGTGGGAAATGGGAGTGCCCAATTGATTATATATACACAGATGTAAACAAGCTTCTTTTTGTTAACAAACTAGCGTTTGGCATTTACTTTGCAAACTACTTCCCACACTCTGCCTGGCGTATTCCATCTAAATGGGTTTAACATCATCATTATGCACCTTTTATGGCCACAGCTGATATGTGAATAATGAATTTTGTAGGGATACATGCAGCAACTTCTTTACAGCGTCCTAGAGGAGATTCTCTCCAAAAATCAAGCCTTTCTGATGACATTTTTGGGGACCAAGTACAGATGTCCCCACTTCCAACTTGAAAGTTCTTTATGAGGTTTGAATGAATGTTGGATGAACCCATAGTTGCTCACATAGCTTTGTCTTATTGATTCCTGTGTTCTGATATAAGTTGGGACTCTATCGACAGTTGATGTGACATCCGCAATACCTTCTGCGAGCGTAATTGAGGTAATAGTTCTAGTGGCGTTTAATATTGAATTATTTAGAAATTATTTTCATAGGCCATAGATTGGTTGCCCCTTTGGAATGAAGTTCAACTGAAGAGAAACAATCCTATTAAGGTCACATATCGACATTGTAAGCCCTTGAAGTAACATCCATTTGACTTCATATTTCCAAATAAGTATCCGTCCTAAATTCTAACAAATTCAGACGCATCAAGCTGAGGGTCTGATCACATCTTATATCTTTCTATAACTAAAACTCTTCCCTTATCTTTGAACATATTCTTACCCAAGAATGTCATGCAGACATTCTCATTTAAGAATTTTTTAACGGTCACCGTAATTGTTTCTATTTCATTGAATAACTTGGCTGTTTTCTCTGCTGACAGTTCCATTCTTTATGCAGTGCCATTCTCGAGTTTTTTTTCCATCTGGCCTGAAATTCTGTTGAAAGATATAAGCTGCTAACTTCTCACATCAGTTGTCATGGTTGGTTCGTGATATGACCTTGCAAGACAAAGATGAATAAGTTGTCTTCTTTACCCGGTAATGAGAAGAAACTTCCTGGCATATTACTCTGACCTAGACTTAATCTTAACAGGAGCCAATTTTTGTTTTGCCGCTTTGCATCACATGGGGTAGCCTAACTTTTAGTATCTGAGACATGACGCCTGTATAGATTTATATCAAAAGGAGTTACTTTGTAGGTTGCGCCTTGTCAATGATGACCTTATTCTTCGCCTTTGGCAATTTATACAAGTGTGCACGTGCTGATCATTTGAATGAAAATGTATGAACCTTTATTAAGTAAAACTCCCGTCCATATTTTCCAAGGAAAAGAACAGCAACATCTGTGTGTTACAAGGTCTGCTTTTACTCTGGTGTAACAATGTCGTAGTACTTCTTTATTAATATATTTTTAAACATCAAATGATAAGCAGTTCTCTCGTCTTTATGTCGCAATTTTTCTATAGGGACAATGAATATTGTCTACAAACTTCTATCAGATAGTAAATCTCAATTTTATAAGGTTCAATGTATGAAAATTATCCCAAGCTTTCTGCAATCCTTTTGCATTGTCCTTCCTTTATTACCCGGCGATTGTTTCTTTTTCCTTTTTGGTGTTTTGTTGTAGTTGGCTTAATTGAACTAATTAAGTGATCTGTACATGGTATGTAGCAACCAATGGAAGAAGGAGCCCAATAAAAATTTGAAGTGGCACATGAGATTCACATGAGATTCACTTGAACCCAGTTCAATTTTTATCTCAAATCAATACCATTTGAAGAATGACCAGTAAAGTACTTCTCTCGTTGTCTTATAAGGGCTTGCACGGCCACATTTGGGTATTAGGAAATACTGTAAAACGAGCGGAAGAAAAGAGCTAAGAAGCTTAGAAAGCAACGATGTGAAGGAGTCATCCAGAATTAGAACCAAAGGTGTAAATGTGTTGGATTTGCTGGGTGTCCTGTTTCCAAATCATACTCGTTTGGGGCAAATTTTGGTGACAACTTAATTAAATCCTTTATGGAAACCATGCAATCAATCTGTTCCGAAAGAATTCGAATGTAGACCTGCCGAGTCTATGCTACTGCAAGCTAGCGTACGACAAATTTGCCATGCTCGAGTTTGCCATGGTCGAATCCGACGGTCCATGTTTGACAAGCTGATAAAAAAAAATGCCTGGAACTAATGGTTAACATGACTGTCGGCAATTTCCCTATGCACCTGGTCACGAGAGGGTAGAGCTATGGCTGATCTAATCAGCACCATCCTATGGCCCATGCAAGCTTAATGGCATTAGAAGCACATGGATATGTACGAACGACTTTTAGGTAAAAGCTTAATCATGTCAGGAAACATTTTGGGATTATCAAACGCATCCTACATGCTTCGGGAGGATGACATCATTTGTGTATCCAATTAATGACGGAACACCAAATGTTCTCGTTATTTTCTACCTATAAATATTATTCATCTAATGCATTTTAATATATGATCGGCTCTTTGAAAGGTCCTCAAAACTTCTCCCGCAAGCATAGTGCATCGTGTCAATTTTCTTTTCAAATAAAGCTTCTCACTTTTTAGGTAAAAATAGATAGATTTTGTCGCGTCTCAAAATCTGTTAGCCCCACATTCTGTAGCAACATATCAACCTTTTCTATTAAATAATTTGATATAAGGGCTTTACAAGTCCGACTCAGCAAAAAAACCACCGATGGCCCAAATCTTTCTTTTTTTCAAAGAAAAAGTCGACAAATTGAAATGAATAGAATGTATTTGATGCTGTAAAATAGCTTATCTATTTTGGGAAAAGGATACATCGATAGAAGATCCGATCGTTAAGATTGAACAAGACTTATGGCCCGTGCTATACGCCGGAGAACAACATATTTTTATATTGTAGTACATATAGTACATAACAAATTTGGAGATAGATAAATTAAATAAGGATCATAAAATAATTTAATATCAAATCATGCAAAAAAAAAAATGTAACATGACATGACGTAAAGGAAGTGAAAGAAATTGTTTTCGAGTTGGACGACATGGTAAACAGAAGCCAAACATATGATCAACAATCAGTTTACTTTTCCTATCTTGATGCTACAACGGACGGAGTTATCATTTCATGTAGTTGGGTCATCACGAAACTTATTTATTTATTTTTGTATATTTTAAAAATGATCTTATAAATTTTCACATGTCACCTCGTAAAATCTGTTCGAATAAAATGACACCAATGCAGAAAAATATGTTTATACATCTGAAATCATAGGATAAGTGATTTTCGGTTAATACTGTATATATCAACTTATTTGATTAACTTATTGGTATTAATTTAATATTTCAATACAAAATGATAAAAGGAAACTAGATGGTACATTCACGCGTCATTTTGAAAATTTTCATGCAAGGCAACCATTTCAGTGCTATCTAGATATTTCTTATGTTTTTTCATTTTAGTCAATGTACTTTTTCGAATGGATAACTCTTCATAGATTGGGTGAGGTGGAGTGGCGTCCAGATATTAGATAAAAGTATTTTTAATTAATAAATAATTATTTCTTCGAAATGAAAAGGCCAAGAAAAAGTACAAAGGATGGAAGCAGAGGGAAGTGAGGTGGCAACCACTAAATGAGCCACGTTTCAGCCCCCCTTTTATGGAGCACCGAACTACCATAATAGTGTTAGATGAGATGAGTAACATGTGACCAAATAAAATAGTTAAGAATTATTGGAAAATCTCATCTCACTTTGCTTAAGAACTACTATAAGCATAAATATAAATCATGCACTCCAATATATTGGCATTGAATCAATTGTAATCATTATACACATTAAAGAATCAGCACACAAAAAAAAAGTATTTCTATGTTTCCAAATGCCTTCATTATAGCTCAACAATTACAGTACCATTAATAATTTTACAATGTCATTCCCCGTGTCGTGTATTATCATCATCTCAATCAAAATTTAATTATTTCAATACATAATTAAAGTTCTTGAAAAACGGATGGTATAGTCATTATAGTAATTGTTATATAAATCACTTTCTCGTACCTTTCACAAATGAAATAAACATCATGCACAATGGAGTAATCAGAACATCATGATTATGAAACATGAATTCCATAAAAAAAAAAAAAAATGTGATTGGTTCGGTTCAAATTTCAATAGGCTGAAAATCATGTTACCTCGGTAGCCGCCTCGTATCCCCCGGTGTCCTATTCCAACCGCCACCTTCATTTGTCGGCGTTGAAATGAAAGCCGAGAGCAGAGATTCCTGGAATAAACCGCGCCGCAATCGTTGACTTTTCTCCCGACATCCTCCGCCACCCACAAGCAATCGAGGACTCCAGTAGAACGCCGCCACGTGTCGCTCCCGCGTTCCTCCGCGTCCCCCGGCGGCAGGCCCCCCACCACCGGGCAACCGGGTTGACCTCGGGGTCGCCAGCACGCAACGCTCGCGCAGCGCACGCATTCTTGTTTTCCTCGTCGCTCAGAAGAAGAAAGATTCCAACTTTTGCTCAGTTAAGGTATGCGCTCTCGCTTGGGTCTTCTTGGGTCGGAATCGTATTCACTCCTCTGTGGAGCGAAAGGCTTCTTTCGAAGGCAGCATCGTTGAAAAGATTTTGGGTAGGATTCGGGGCGTTCAGGTTGCCAGAAAGCAACGGCAAGCATATAATTC
This sequence comes from Eucalyptus grandis, assembly GCF_016545825.1. Lineage (NCBI taxonomy): Eukaryota > Viridiplantae > Streptophyta > Magnoliopsida > Myrtales > Myrtaceae > Eucalyptus > Eucalyptus grandis. The sequence continues at coordinate 39,335,754 of NC_052618.1, forward strand.
GCGGGTGCCCACCAATCATTTTCTTTCTCACTGGATTTTGCGCCTTTTCTTGTTTTCTCGTTTTCCTTGTTTCCCTGTCTCTTCCTGCATAATTTATCGTCTTTTTCACAGTGGAGCATATGCGTGTTTCATGTGCTTTGAGTTTGGAGGGGTATGTTTCCTAACGACTCTTTCAGGGTTGGTGGTTTGGTGATTTGTGCATATGAGTTTTAGCTACTCTTGTTCTTGTGGGTTTGGAGTTGTGTGGTCTTCTTGCTTCATTGGATTGGTGGGGATATGAGTTTTCGGGAACTTTAGGTTCCGGTCTGATTTTCGGGTTCTCTACATTGGGGAAGAAGTTTGAATGGTTTTCTGGGGTTGGAAGTATTTGTGTCTGAATTCTTTACTCTTGCCCAGGTCTGTCGTCACATGTTCAAGGATTCGTCGCTGGGAAGAGGCTGATATTGCAGATAGACCTGGTACAAGCCAGTTGGGCTGGGGGTTTTGCTATTGCAATTGCACCGTTTGTTCGTCTGCCTAAGACAAAGAGACTTGTTTTAAAACCTTTCATCCGTGAGAGTGAGTTCTTGTTTTGAGGAGAATATGGCTCCAGAGAGCAATCACCCATGTCCACCTTCGTCGTTTGAAGCTAATTGTGGAAAGGGGAATTTGGCGGCTACAGATGATGAAAAGGGGGAAGTTCTGATGAACCAGAATCAACTGAGGATAGGAAGGCCCCCAAGACACCACATGAGCTCCTCTCAGTTGTCTTCCGCTGTTGAATTGGTTAGAACGTCTTTTTTGTTGCTGCTCATGAACATCTTTAATTACCGGTTTTTTGACAATGTGCCTATATATGATTGTTTTGCTTAGTCGTCTGCAGAATTTGGTTGGCAACTGATATCATCTTGTTTATTCTCCCTAATTAGGAATTGGAGACTGGAGTAGTTACTGTAAAGCCATCATCAGATGAACATCCTCGTTTTGTACCGGTGTTCCGCTCTGGAAGCTGTTCTAACATTGGGCGAAAGAAATATATGGAGGATGAGTACATCTGCATAGACAACCTTCTCGGACAATTAGGTGCAGCAGCAGAATCTTCTTGTCCTGGAGCTTTCTATGGGGTGTGTAATCTGACTGTTATGATTGTGGATGAGGATTTGTTATTACTGGTTTCATGAACAGTTTAGCTTGGCCTATCACGTCAACAGTTGGTTTATTTTATGGAATGCAACCAGATGTTTTATTCTACTGTTTCTCCATCACTTCAGGTGTTTGATGGCCATGGTGGCACTGATGCAGCTTTATTTGTCCAAAAGAACATTCTGAGGTTTATAGTTGAGGACACCCATTTCCCGGTCTGTGCGAAGAAGGCTATGAAGAGTGCTTTCTTGAAAGCTGATAGCGCATTTGCCAAAGCAGATTCTCTCGACAAGACCTCTGGTACCACCGTTTTGACAGCCCTTATTCGTGGAAGGTGAAAGGGTTGAACTTTATCCATTCTGTTTCACTTTAAATAAAATCATGGTGCATTAGTGGTTCTTGTAACTTCATTGCCAGCAGTTGATGATTCAAGCATTTATGCTTTGACCAGGAGCAATTGCTCTTAGAAGTTCATAAGACTATTTTAGTAGGATTTGAGCATCCTCTACAGTGAATTTTGTATGATTCTGTGGATCAATTGTTCTTAAAGAACTTAGAAAATAAGATTTGCCTGGCAAACTGTATCTGTCTATACTGATCTGAGGTTCCTGAGCGAGCTTTTACTGTAAAACTGTTTCATTGAAAGATTTTAATAATGATCATTCTTTCTATCTGCTTGCTCATAATTGGAGTAACTCCTGAAACGTGCTGCTCCTTTTCTTTTTCAGGACAATGCTGATAGCTAATGCAGGGACTCTAGGGCGGTATTGGGGAAGCGTGGAAAGGCAATTGAACTGTCCACAGACCATAAGCCTGATTCTACATCAGAGCGACCCAGAATCGAGAAACTGGGTGGTGCTGTTTATGATGGTTATCTAAATGGTGAAATATCTGTTGCACGGGCCATTGGAGACTGGCACATGAAACGCCCTGAAGGCTCACCCTGTCCTTTGACTGCGGAGCCGGAGCTGCAGGAGAAGGTGCTCTGTGAAGAGGATGAATTCCTAATTCTTGCCTGTGATGGCTTGTGGGATGTGATGAGTAGCCAATCTGCTGTTACAATTGTGAGGAAGGAGCTAATGAATCACAACGATCCTGAGAAGTGCTCGAGGGAATTAGTTCGACTGGCACTTAATCAGAACACGCTTGACAATCTGACAGTAGTAGTTGTATGTTTTTCATCAGATCCACCTCGGCTCGAGACACCGAAGTTAAAGAGAAGCATATCCGTCGAAGGTATGTGTCTTATTCGGGATGCGATGGACAATAATTCGTGATTGGGAGTAAAATCATAATTCATTCTTCATAACTTAGAAGAGGAAGGAGCCTTACTGTGTCTTACGGACAAAAGGGCCATCATTCGCCGTCATGCCATTGTGTAGCGGGCCATTGATGTCGGGGAAAATAACAAATGTTTGCCAGTCATATTTAGCTGAGTACATCTTAACATAAGATTTTGTTCATCTTAGATCTGCTGTACAAGTAATGGTTAATTTCTCTCTCTCTCTCTCAACCTAGCACTGAATTAGTGTTATGTGAACAAGTATATTCATACCAAATCTGGATTGCTTTGATCCTTCGCTGATTATAATGGATATGTAACAGGTCTTCTTTGTTCAAACAAGACTACCTAAGCACTGCTGAAATAGCAAATACTGACAAACTTGCGGCACGTATAACTGTTAACTTGCAGGTTCCATTTGCTGGGCTGAGTTATCATACTCTGTTTCAAGTACCAGGATCCCGAAATACTCCAAACTAAGTAAAACAAGACTTACTTGCAGCTTTCACAATCCACATCTTGGCATCTCGTCCAGATGCATGCAAAGATCGTATCCTTCATAGCAGGATAATGATCTCAAGTAACAAGTGGCAGGAGAATCTACAGAGTGCACGAACATATTTCAAAATTTCAATCAAGATAAATTATTGAGCAGAAGAATTGCACGAACAATTTTTTAATGTGCTCACGTCTTTTCGGGTTAATTTACAACAAGATTTGGATAAAATATTTCTGTAAAATTGCTATAAGGTACTAAACTGCAACTTAGGTCAAAAAATCTTTGGCAGTGATGACCAGGTATGCCTGCATGAGATCACAGCGAAGGCAGATGAGAGCTTTTAGTCATCAGGTTAGTCATCAGGATTCCACTCGCTGACGTTTCAGAGATTTGTCAGCGTGATCTTCAGTCATATTTGTAGTTATATCATCATCGTTGGAATCCATTTTCTCCCCATTTTCATAATGGAAAGTCCAACCAGGAAAATCAGATTCTGAGAACAAAGACGAGGGCGTTGCTTTATAAAATGCAAGGGGCACCTGTTTTACCCTTCGTCTCATCTGCGGAGGGGTACAAGAAATGGTTATGGAGAGAGCTGATATCACATAATACAATTAAAGCGACAGAAAATATAACATATGATTTTGATTGATACATCAACAGCATATTTCCTGAATAAAACAGACTACATTAGTGGAATGCGAAAGGCAAATTTGAAAATCATTGAAAAGCAAAAGACCCAATGTACTTGACACACAAGCTCCTTCCTCAACGTATGCAGGACATAAAATCAGCCATGAGTTGCAAAGAACAAACATAAAAAGCAAAAAAAGCCTGCCCCCAGAACAGATTCCAATCTAGCTGTTCGCCAAAGAAATAGAGAAGACAAAACAGACCGAGACAAGAAGTACAAAAGTGAAGCAAAATAATGGAGGCGGATAGTAGTATGAATTATATCTTAAGCAACATCACCACAGATAGATGAATTATGGAATTTGGAGACTTGAAAGTAACTTTTTTACCTCCTCTCCAAATATAGTTCCATATGAACCAGAACTAAAATCTTTAATGGCGACTTCTGTTGTCTTAGCCCGGACTGTCAAATCATTCTCCAATGATAAGACGAACCTAATATTCACAGGAAAAGGAGTAAAGTTAAAAGCAGGAGGTAGAGTGCACTAAATTATAAGAGGACGTGGCTCCCATACCTTGATACTGGAGGACAGTAATGGTGTCGTAACGTATCAATTTCCCAAAGTGAACTTCCTGCAATGCGAAATGTCATCACTCATCAGCAAGTTACAAAACAAAGAATGTTATTCTGCCATGTAAATGCCAATTTTTCTTCAATTAAATAAGTTAAATTAAGCATAAGATGTAGAAAAATTTAGCATGCTTACTCATTGCATGAGTCTTTACAGGATTAACTTCAGTATCCGGAAATGATCAAAACCGCGTTTTTAGACAAAAGCATGCCAGTTGAGTCATTTCCATTGCCAGCAGTCTGCTCTTCCAATTTCAGATGATCCTTGGCCTCAGACTCACCATCTTCCTGCATATCTCAACAAATATGTGTGTGTGAGAGAGAGTCTATTTCTTTGGCGGGTGGGGTGGGGATAGGCAACCACAGAAGCATCATTCCACTAAACTTAAAGGTAAAGCTTCCTTCAAAGAGTCCTGGTAGAAGCTCAGGAAAAAAATTAAGTTCCAAGCCTACAACTCCTGTTCTTATACATCGGTATGTTACCCAAACTAAAAGAGACACCATTTCACCAAAATTAAAGGTCAATCTGCTTTTAAGAATCAGCTCAGACAAAAAATTTTAAGCTGCAACCATACAATCCATCCTTCCCACAAGACAGTACAAAATTCTCAGAAGTCAATTATTTAGAGGAGATATGTCCATCAATGGCGAACATAATGTAAGTTATCAAACCATCATGATGGAGATGCCTGTAATGTGAAAAATAACTGCATTTTTCAAAAGAGAGCCTACAAGCCACTAAAACATGGGTCCCACACATATTGGCCTCCAATGCAGTAAAATGCCACAAATCACATTTGGGAATATTTAACAAACATGGAAGCTTTTTCCCAATCCTTCAGGTGCTCAAATAGCATGAAATACCACTCTGAATGCACCCTACGATATGCCATTAGCTAGACACCAACATCATCAATAAGTCATTACTTTCTTCCTCTATACAAAGAACCAAAAATCCAGGTTGATATAAGGCGTTTGCTAAATGCAATGGCCCTTCTTTATTGACAAGCACAAATTGCCAAAGCAAGCAAGTTGAGAGGCATGCAACATTCTCTTTCAATTACATTGAGTATCCTTAAGTTCGTAAAATCAGAATATTTTCTTTCAAGTGAGATCCATAGAATATATAGTTTTCAAGTTAGGACACTGCCCAAAAACAGGTCTACTTCATTTCAAAAACAGTATATGAATCATTAGCGTTTCACATAATGTAATAATACTACTATATTACTACTTTGACCAGTCAAATTACAAATATCAACCTTTTTCCTAAAAGTTTAGATGCATCTTATAAAATATTCCAGCCCACTTAGGAGGGGACATGGTTACATTGTGGTTTTATAGAGAGTTAAAAAGAGTTCCAGAATAGACATCCCAGGGAATTGTAAGACCACATCCACCACATAGATGGTGAGATATATGAATAGCACATATCAGATGAAATATTACTTGAATTTCCAGAAATTATTTTTAAAAAAAAAAGGCTAAAGAAAAATCATGAATAATATTATATGCGAATCTAAGTGCCGACACTTGAGTATTGTGAAAGTTTCAGGAGTTGTATTTGAAAAAATTCAGAGTGCATGAGCCTTGAGATTTATATTAAGTAAAAAGAAAAAGTAAATTGAGGCAGGCCTTAAGGTAGTGGAATTAAAAAAAAATAATAATAATTAAAGCCAGGCTCAAAGCCAAGTAAATACCCTGTGCACCAAACAGTTGATTGAAGGATGCCGTCGCAAGAGATTGTGGATAAGAGCAACAATAACCAGTGCCCCAGCTGGAGGCACAGAAAGTGCTAGTCGACTAAGTTTCTTAGCAAAAGCAGCAGCCAGATATGCTGGAAGGAGGGGTGATTTTAAGCAGGAATCAAGCAACTGCAGTAAACAATTAATGTATGGTCAGAAAGCAGTCCAAAGGTTCAGAAAAGCATGAATGCTAGATAGATTGTCTCCAATTCAAGTTCATCCTCTTAGACATTCATATATTTCGACAATATGAGCTAGTCAACATAAATGAAGCCAGTAAAGCATCCAGAAAATGTCAGCTTCATTTCAGGAAAGGTCCAAATCACTTTATTGGATAGCTCTACCACCTATATTAATGCACAGGCCAACGTGAACTTGCATATCAGTCATCTGAAGAACTTACCATTATCGAAGCTGGTGAAAGTAATGGTTCACATATTGCATCAACATATTCAAAGCAAACACAAATTAATAACCCTCGATCATTGCTATCTTCATGCCTCTATAACAATTTAGGGTATTCTAGGTCCCATATAAACATAAATCACATATTCAGACGAAAATTGATGTCATGCAGGACTGCTTGGAGAAATGATACAGAGTCAGATACTATGATAGACATGATCAGTGAAAGATTACTTCGAAAAATTTTGCCCTGTGCTTTGCAATGAAGATGGAGGGTTGCAAAAAGTGCATAAAGCTTTTCATAGAAGTTGGGATATTCTAAGCCATGTTGCGTCATTAGGATGAAGAGACTGCTGAGAGCCATGACACTGACAACTCCACCAATGTCGTACGATCTAGTTAAGAAATCACTGCAAAATTTCAGTCAACAAATTAATTGCATATCTCGAGCATGAAAGATGTCGAATTGACAAGCAAAAATAAAATATTCTAGAAGCAAACTCACCATAACATGATGGGATTAGATAGGTGAGGAATTACTGCCTGAGGGAGAGAGACTAGAACCTGCGTGTCCAAAAAGCATGTCATCTAGTTTTAAATAGAACTCTGGACGTACAGTCAATACACACTCCCATCCATCAAGAAACCATAGAAGGATAATATGAACACAAGCAATAGATTATCTAATGTCACTACTAGAGACGAAGGAGACATGGTTTTGCTAGCAATTCCACCAATCCAAGCAAGGTCATACTAAAACATTTATTCCCTACACCAAACTACTATCAAACATGGACCATAATATGAGGTTCAGGAGCCAAAGTAAATAATAGCTTAAAAGAGACAAGATTTTCCATATTTTTACATGGCAGACAACTGGTAATGAAGAATAATCGATGGCAAAGGCTCTTTCAAATTAGTTGCATCAGTCAACAGGCACACGAAACTTGTTCCAACGTTGATGTACAAAGATGCAAAGATAAATCCATCATCTTATACTCCATTTGGATGGTCAAACCATCATAAGAAGCACCATGATTCATTGAACAGTGCTACCAGGGACACCACGGAAAGTCATGCTCTGGAAACTTTTCCAGGCATGATTACAGAGGAGTTCCCAGACATACCTCTTTATATATATCAAGTGGAAGTGGCAACCTCAAAAATGAAATCCAGGCTTTCGTGAACTTCAATTTTATCTTCTTAGCTATTTTGGTGGCAGACAGTACCTGAAGAGAGAAATAGATAGTGGCAAATGCCCATTTTCTATAAGTAGAAAAGTAAGAAGACAGCTGAATTTGAATACTCAAAAGGAAAGGTGGAAGTGGCATATCAGAAAAATTTTAAAAGGCAGTAGATTAACCAGCAATACGTACAGAAGACTCGTGCTTTTCACTTTTAGGCTTTTCAACTTCTGGTTTTAAAGACTCGGATGTTCCACTAGCATCACCTGTTTTTGAACCAGAGAATTTTGAGTATAGCAACAAGAAAGTATGAACATACAGTCGGAACATGCAGCAATTACCTGAACCACTCCACATCTCACAATCAGACTTTTCATCAGGCTGTTCAGAGAAGGGACATGTGATATGATGTAATGGATCGTACTAATTGAGCGCTTGATGCTGCAACAAGTGGTAGATTGATTACAAAAGGCAGGCTAATTGCTGCTAGACACTAATCATCATTCAGTTATTAAATTCTAAGCATTTATCTGGCATGTCATAAGTTATCAACAGTTTGATGCTCAGTTAATTACTGAAGAACCCTTTACCAGTAATTAATCTAGAAATATCCACCTGTGAACAACTACTACGACAGTCAGTTTACTCTATGCTATATAAATCAAACAATTTGTGGTTAATCACTGATGTGTTAAAACTTGAAACCGGAGCAATCACAAGATAGAAGATCATGAAGCCATGAGAAAAAGAAAATATCAAGATAGGAAGCTCTTCATTTAAGTAAGAAAAAAAGAAAAGGATGTCAGCCACCAAAAAAAATAAAAAAAATAAAATCATAAAACCTTTTCTTTTCTAATTAGGTCATGTTTTCACTGGAGACAATTTGTAATGAAGCATGACATTATGGAGAGGTCCATAAATGCTATAATACCTCTAACATCAAGATGAATATCAGATAAATGTCACTATAAGCTAAACAGACACCAGTCCAACCACAATAAGATACCGTGAGACTTCTGGCTCAAAGGGAAATAAAGAAAAACTATTGGAAAATTTCATTCTCAACAAGTAATATACTGACCTAGCTTTCAAATCCCTCCCATCCTCGCCATCAGCAACACTTCTGTCATCTGATAGGAAAGTATAAAATAATGAAGAAAGACCAAAGTAGCACTGGTCCCACAGATTTAAGAGGACAAGTACCAGAGTACCTCTCATATCTTTAGTCTCCAAATTCCTGGAAAGCTTTTCTAGTGTAATGTATGTAAAGTAGCTGCACAAAGAACATAACAAAAAGTTAACAGAATGCAATTGACTACATGAAAAAATGACACTGAAAAATAACGTTTCCAATTTAGCAAAATTTGTGGTACTGTTCACACAAAAATTTTATTACTTGGTTGCCGTTAACCAAGGAGGGAATGAAAAGTTAAACTGTTAAAAAGCATATATGTGTCACTGGGAATACAATGCCTCTTTCGAAAAGTAGAGAGCAACTGGGATGCCATTCTCTCTTTTGCCATCATTGGCAATATGGCGCCTTTCTTAACAATCAGAAAATAACTGCGATTTCACTTAAAGTGGATACAACAAAATGAATGGCACAAAATGAAATCTATCTCAACTCCAAGCATGGCAAAGAAGACGGATATGAGCAGCTTATCAGTGTATCATACCGAATGTCAATGTACTTTAAGTACTTGGATGAAAGCAATTCAACAAAAACTCAACTTCTGTAGAAGAATAGACCTGGAAAGGAAGCGGTTTGAGTACCATTACGAATCGAGTTACAGAAAGATGGACTGCTGAACACAAACTTAGAGAGATCAAAGATTAGCTTACAATGCTATGCAGAAGCTGGTGGTAAATGGCTGATTGAAACCTGCCCCCTTTTCCCATCTTCACGAA